>NC_056735.1:973757038-974042038 GCF_019279795.1 Protopterus annectens | reverse complement strand
ACCTGCATCCACCTGCGTCCACAGTAAGGATGAGTGCTGTAGAGCAGTGGCAGGTGGAGGAACTATGGGTATGCAATTATGGATCCAGGCGTGCCAGGGTTGGATGGGCCGGTTCTAATGGACTGCCCCGTGGAGGTCAGCTAGGTCATAATAGGCCCTATTATGCTGTTGAAGCTTATAAACATTATTATATATATATATACGTAGGTTATGTTGAAGCAGTTACGGGTCAACAAATGTCTACTTACTCCCCCTCCAGCTAGGCCGGTGAGACATACAGACACGCAATAAAGGTAAATACAACACTGGTTCAGGTGGGTGAACTATGGGTATGCAATTATG
Source organism: Protopterus annectens (assembly GCF_019279795.1). Classification (NCBI taxonomy): domain Eukaryota; kingdom Metazoa; phylum Chordata; order Ceratodontiformes; family Protopteridae; genus Protopterus; species Protopterus annectens. The sequence continues at coordinate 974,041,696 of NC_056735.1, read as the reverse complement.
GATCCAGGCATGCCAGGGTTGGATGGGCCAGTTCTAATGGACCTCCCTGTGGAGGTCAGCTAGGTCGTAATAGGTATATATGCATACTCACATGCAGACAACAATATATGTTGAAGTACAAATTCTGTAACACATGCATTCCATTTGTTGACATAAATAATAGGAATGTGCCCAAACATCAACAGTACATGGAATAATAGGCTGTGCAGAAGAGGGACGGGTCGAATCACACTACCACTAGCAAGGCTGGTGAGACATACAGGCACGCAATAAAGGTAAATACAACACTGGTTCCCAGACCACTGGCAGGAAACTACCAGTAGGAGAGATCTACAAGGTCTACACTTTAAACATGGACAGTGACGTCCCTTGCGGGACAAAAAAACTTTGGTACCTTCAACCAATGGGGGAACACCATTACGACCAGGATGTAGCTGTACATGGAACAGTAGGTTGTGCAAGCCTGATAACACATGGGTTGACACAACGTACGACATGTGTCCTTACATGAGGAGAGTGGGCAGTGTGTAGGGGTGTGTTCGTATCCCACCTGCGTCCACCTGCGCCCAGAGTAAGGATGAGTGCTGTAGAGTAGTGGCAGGTGGGGGAACTATGGGTATGCGATTATGAGGCTAGGCATGCATGTGTTGGCTGGCAGACACGTATTAGGACTGCCTCGTGGATGTAAGTAATATTCCGATGTGGGTATAGCAGACGCCCATACCTCCCAAACTATAAGAGCACATCTACTGGACAGTCCGTAAACCATTGGAGGAATACATAGGGACCATATCATTGAACTGTCCCCGATTACCAGGGACGTCCGTGATTACGAATCATAACCCTAACACAGTCTCAACTAAACCATCCTAGAACTAGTGATATTAGGAGGAAAGGTGAAGGAATACATGTAATGAATAATGACAACATGTAAGACTCATAAAATGCATGCACCTCAGAAAATGTGTATGAATACATATGTGCTCTGTGTTCGTCAATGTGTCAAGTTAATAGCACCAACCTTGTAAATGTGTCCCTGAGGTCGTTATGCAGTGTTCCTGATTCAGTGTTTATTCTTCCCCATTCGTATGAGAGGTCAAATAGTGAGAGAAAGCGCATGTTCCGCCGACTACCTTAGAAGACTGATGGAATAAAAGGTTTGGGGTTACCACCTGTCCACCTTTGCGAGGGACACTCTCCTCTGGGCAGTTGTGTCCTGCATAACTGTAATTAAGGCAAATGTCCTGTGATTTAGGGCAAAGACTACCCATATTGTCTGTAGTAGTAGCATAAAACAATTATGTTCCTCTGAAACACCTAAATGCTATAGGTAACAGTATAAGCAACTATAATGCTACAAGAGTAACCTTTTATTTAGGCGAAACAGTGAAGTACACCCCTTTCTACTGGCTGTGGGTGTGTTGCCCTGCAAAGTCTGACATCTGTACATACAGGTCCTATAGGGTTGCCACCTTTCCAAATGGCCAAAGTGGGACACATTCTGTAGCAATGTCAGACATTCCAGGACTAAACATACCTACAGCTGTGCATAGTACAGGATTACACTTATTTGCACAAATAAAAGCTTAACCTAGTTGCCTTTGAATTGCTTATGCTACTTCACATAACATATAGAAGTGTCATATATAAAATAACTGTTGTATGCAATCATTAATGAAACGTAGAATATAATAATGTCCTGCAATCTGGACATGTGCTATGTCTTGATTATTTTCGCACTATCCCTCCAAAGTGGGACAGGTGGTAACCCTAAAGTCCTACCTTGGCCAATTGAGAAGGTGGCAAACCTATAACAGGTATGTGGTAGCATGATCCGTCCGATGGATGTGGCTACCACAACCCAACTACTCATTTGTAATGCAGGGTCTCGGTTCCCATGTATCAGCCAGATGGGAGCAGAGTGTATGCGGAACACACAAATATGATTAATTCACTGGACAGGCCGCTGATTCCGTACAGTCGAACGCCATGCCGTCGCCTAATGGGCAGCCATTCCCGATACTGTAGTCATGTAGTCCGATGTGATAGGCATTACAAGGTGGGAGCAGATTGTAAGAGGAACACACAATTATGAATGATTCACCGGATAGGCAGCTGATTCTGTACATTCGAACGCCATGCGGTCGCCTAATGGGCAGCCATTCCCAATACTGTAGTCAGGAGTGGCCTTAGGTCAACTGGTGCCCTAGGCAGAGGGCACAATGGCACCCCCCACCACACCACCCAGTGCCCCCATCCTGGTCTACCTATACAAAATAAATACTGGTAAAGTGCACCCACTAAAGTGGTGCCCTAGGCGGCCGCTTAGTTGGCCTATGCCTAAGGCCGGCTATGACTGTAGTCATGTAGTCCGATGTGATAGGCATCACAAGGTATGCCTAAGAGGAGCAGACGAATATGAATGAATCTCCGGACAGGCCGCTGATTCTGTACAGATGAACGCCATGCCGTCGCCTAATAGGCAGCCATTTCTGATACTGTATTCATGTATTCTGATGTAATAGGCATCACAAGGGGGGAGCACATTGTATGAGGTACACACAAATATGATTGTGTCACTGGACAGGCCGCAGATTCCGTACAGCCAAACGCGATGCCGTTGCCTAATGGGTGGCCAATCCCGATACTGGAGTCATGTAGTACAATGTAATAGGCATCACAAGGTAATATTGTGGTCCTCGCTCACACCCAGGGTTGTGAGTGACAGATGCAAGCACCAATGCTTGTGCATTAGCAAGTGCGGGAACGAGCAGGTGTAAGCGTGTTTGGCTACCAGTATGCAACTATTGCACTGGTTAAGCAATGTAGAGGCTAATCGAGCATAAGAGGCTGTAACCAGAGGATATCATACAGCGCGGTCATTCAACAGTATAGGAATGTATCCCATCGTGTAGAAGTACATGTGATTGTTTATGTCCAGCATATAGGTACATACATATATAGAGATGTATCAGGGACATGCCATGTGACAACAAAGCATTACAAACGAATGAAACGGGAAACACCAGCGACATCTGTATTATGTAGTGGTGTTGCTGTATGTGATCACAAGACTCCTTCAGACAGACAATAGCTGTACATTGGCTGTATACATCACTCTGTGCATGTAATTTACATTAACACAACAGTACCTGTCCAATCATTATGTGTGAACAGTACTCCTGCAATGTGCAACATCATCATCATGATAAAGGTAAATGGGGTAACCACAGAGGGACCGGTAGTGTTTTGTGTACAATGGGGTCATCCTCCTCACGTGTACCTGAACCATGTAGGAGTGAGGTGCATACCAGGACCATGCGCCTGAGAGATAGTGGTGAGGATAACAGTAGTATGTTATGATGCATATTACAAGGGTTTTGTGTATACAGTAGGCACGTGTGTGTAATGGACAGCTATGTATAGGGCAGATGGTGTCCTAGGAGCTGAAATGTGTCCGTAGGTGAGGGTCAGACATTGGGGAAGGAGTGTAGGTGTGGCTGTGGAGGACAGGTAGGAGCACAGAAATGACAGCATACAGGGTTGGTATATGACACATGGGGGGGATACACCCTGGATGGGGATGGATCTTCGGCATTCAAAAGCCCATGGAAACAGTGGAATGGAGGTCTCCAGCCATGGGCAACTGCCACTGCACCTACACAGCTGCAAAGGAGGCAGTGCTGAGGGCTGTCCAGGACAGGCAGCATCACCCTGTAAATGTGACACTCCGCCCTTGAACTGGCATATCTGGCTTCGTAACCCCTTAGGGAGCCACCTAAGAAACATGTCCGGGACAGCACGACAGCAGATATGTACCTGTCTGGTCCTGCTCCCAAGGGGGACATGCTCCATCCTCAGTGGTGGAGCCACCAGAAGGTGGTGCATAGCCATCAGAGGTTGATGTTAATGGCTGGGCCCCAGATGTGCTAGTGCCCGGTGCCATGGTCAGCTGAAGTGGGACAGGAGGATCTGCCAGGACCTACCAACCCATTCGGCCTATGGTGTTGCATTTTAAACCCACATATGGCTTAGTGATAGACAACAGCATACAGGATTACCTACGACAGTATGCAGAGATATCACCAGCAACCCAAGATTGTATACATTTGCAGAGGGAGGACAACACATGCATATATACCGCATGGCAACTGTACAATGTGTAGTAGACGTGTGACCGCAACTATGAACAGTTGCCCATCATTGGCTTGTCACTGGGAATCCCACACAGTGTCAGTCATACCACTGTCTCATGTGACACGTCCAGTCAGGGATGCGATGGCAGTAACACATCCCTATCATCATGTACTGTCTGCAAACCCCACACCATGCTTCTGCTGTGCACAGAAGTGTGTTCAGTGTGTAACACAGAAAACAAATGGTTGTACACACTGACCTGTTCACAGATGGCCCTACAGATGGGGTTCCCTCATGAACAGAGTACTGTCATGTCTGTATTTTAACATGCAGAATAGCCATTACCACACACATGTTAAACAGGCAGTAGTCTCAATGCAGCATAGCTACACTTAAATGCTGTAGTTGTGTGGCACATCACCCTCCTGTCATTAGGCTATTTCCCACTGTTGAAAATGATTAAGGTACATCCAGATATCTGCAATGCAGTGTCAGAACACCGCATCCAGGTACCACTCACAGTGACTGTCATGGCCAGATAATAACATCTTTCCCTAGATAGTGCACTGTGTTTTTCACGCGTATGGCTATGGGAACACCATCACAGCTGTACTACATGCAGTCAGCTAGAAGAGGACTGCAATAGGTGCAGAGGCCATCACCTGACCATTTCCATCTGTTACAATACACATGCTGCTGCTGTGCAGGTGTACACCTTCACATCCACCAGAGAGTGTGTGTGTGCGGGACAGGCAATGTACACCAGGGAAGGGCTTGGAGACCACCATAATCAGCCACATGCTGAATAGTACAGGGTCAAACCCCTGACTACTCATTACTATTACATGTGCATGATGTTACTACATGTGCCAAGAGGCAGCATGTTGCAGTGCTGTAAGAACATATGCGTAGGTGAGTGAGTGCCATCGGCAACAGATATAGTAGACATACATTAGGTGTGGCACACGTCAGTCCACGTGAACAGATGCCATTGTCACCACAACCACACTCTAATGGACACGCATTGACAACTTTGCCAGGGCGGCAAATACACAATGCAACTACTTAGTTTGCCACACCGCAGTAATGCACAGGACCACATGCACCATAGGGGATATCTGGAGGTTTAATGGGCTAGGCCATGTGAATGTGCTTGACAATTGTTCGTATGCCAATGAGGTTTATACTGGAAGTGACTGTGGTTGGGAGCATCACAACCCACATGCAGACATAGGGTGGCAGTACTGTCATGCAGGTATGCATTGCTCCATGCGTGTGTAGTGTTTGGCTGTGCAAGATGGCTGTACAATGCTGGGTGAGGGGTAATCCTTGCCATTGCATCACCCAACAATGGTGTGCAGTGCAGGGGTGTAGTGTCTGCAATGTCTCACACAGACATTGATGGGTACTGCAATATCTGGCCTGACATCCTAGTTACTAATGTGTAGGGCCATAGCTTTGCAATGCATGCCATGTCTGTGTTTGATAGTCCTTCACATGGACATTGCTTGGGATGTGCATGTCCCACAATACTGTACAGTGACATGTACAGGTGTACCTGGTTTGGCAGACACATGTAGTGTACACAGCCTGTTATACCCTGATATGCCAATACTGGCCTGGTGTGGCGAAACCTGCTTACAGTCAGCAGGTCGGCCCTGCACCTGCATGTATAGAATGGACAGGTATTCCGTGGTGTCATTGTCATGGGTCCATACAGGGCACATGTGTACAGAATTGTCTGGCCTTAGTGGATCACATATGATGGCACCACATATGTTGCAGCCATTCAGTGTGGAACATAGTGAAGGCACAATGTCTGCATATATGTGCCAATTGTACCGCTGTACAGGGTGCCATATCCTCTGCAGGCCACTGCGGTCACACCATGCCTATTATCTGTCCTCAATGTGCATGTTACTAGCAACATAGCGGGATATCCTAGGCAAGGTTGTATGTGCATGGCACATGGGTGCGGGACATATACTGGGTACTAGTAGGGCTGTACACTTAGTTCACCAGCTCTTTTGCCAGATGTATGGGTATGGCTTGCCAACACAGTGCCGTGGCTGACAGACAGCCGTACTCCTCGTGAGGTGGGCAATGTGTCATAAGATGGATACTATATAGGAAAACTACAAAACCCGCTCCCAAACATGTTCAATTGTAAGACAATCATGGCCACCTCTACACAGGCTCTGACAGACACACACTTTCCATGTCCTGTATACAACCCCCTACCATATCACACTGCAGCAACACGTGTTTAGGGCATGCACTGCAGCGAATACTACAAAGCACTGTACTTGTCTCATGCAGGCAGACACACACACACACACACACACACACACACACACACACACACACACTTGGCATGTCTGGGATTAGAACACCGCACAAACACACACACACACACACACACACACACACACACACACACACACACACACACACACACACACACACACACACTTGGGATGTCTGGGATATGAACACCGACCTAACTACTTTACTACACTACAGCATTACACAGTTACAGAATGCGCTACCGAGATTACTGGGACACAGCACTCCCAGAGGTGTATTTGTGGATCGGTGACATCATCGGCCTTGCTAACGGTGGGTATAAGAAATGTACGGAATGTGAGCAGTATAAAGATATTACTCAGTCCTTTGGCAAATGGGGAGACACACATACATACACACACACACACACACACACACACACACACACACACACACACACACACACACACACACACACACAGCAAGTGTGGGACTAGAACACCAACATAACTACTTTACTACACTACAGCATTATGCAGTTACAGAATGCGCTACCGAGATTACTGGGACACAGCACTCTCAGAGGTGTATTTGGAGATGGGTGACATCATCGGCCTTGCTAACAGTGGGTATAATAAATGTATGTAGTGTGAGCAGTATAAAGCTATTACTCAGTTCTCAGGCAAACGGGGAGACACACATACACATACACACACACATGACAAGTGTGGGACTAGAACACTGACCTAACTACTTTATTACACTACAGCATTACACAGTTACAGAACACGCTACCGAGATTACTGGGACACAGCACTCCCAGAGGTGTATTTGTAGATGGGTGACATCATCGGCCTTGCTAACAGTGGGTATAATAAATGTATGGCGTGTGAGCAGTATAAAGCTATTACTCAGTCCTCAGGCAAACAGGAAGACACACATACACATACACATACACACACACACACACACACACACACACACACACACACACACACACACACACACACACACACACACACAGAGCAAGTGTGGGACTAGAACACTGGCCTAACTACTTTATTACACTACAGCATTACGCAGTTACAGAACGCGCTACTGATATTACTGGGACACAGCAGTCCCAAAGCTGCATTTGTAGATAGGTGACATCATCGGCCTTGGTAACACTGGGTATAAGAAATGTATGGAGTGTGAGCAGTATAAAGGTATTACTCAGTCCTCAGGCAAACTGGGAGACAAACACACACACACACACACACACACACACACACACACACACACACACACACACACACACATACATACATACGGCAAGTGTTGGACTAGAACACCGACCTGACTACTTTATTACACTACAGCATTACGCAGTTACAGAATGCGCTACCGAGATTACTGGGACACAGCCCTCCCAGAGGTGTATTTGCAGATGGGTGACATCATCGGCCTTACTAACAGTGGGTATAAGAAATGTATGGAGTGTGGCCAGTCTAAAAGCAATTTAGAGTCCACCAGCAAATGGGGACAGACATACACACACAAGTCAGTGTTGGGTACAGAACACCTGCCTATTTACAGATTAGTATTACAATACTACATATATACGAATCATGTCACACAGACTACACATGTCAAGGCTGTCATTATGACCATCTGGGAATGCGGACATCAACAGGGATGCTGGCAGTTAAAGATGTACATACCTGTGAACCTGTGTGTTTAAAGTATGAATCCATCCTGACCTGGAGTATGCCCATCTGTGGAATGGACGACTACTACCACTATACAGGGTTACAATGGCCATGAACATACACAAAGGCACATAACCAACACAAGGTGTCACTGGGCATGCTCACACACTTAGTAGCACAGGGCTGTTCGGAATGCACTGTGTCCATCTACACAAGGATATACTGGGCATGCTCATACACTTAGTAGCACAGCGGGCATGCTCACACACTTAGTAGCACAGGACTGGTCGGAATGCACTATGTGTCCATCTACACAAGGATATACTGTGCATGCGCATACTCCTAGTAGCACAAGGCTGAATGGGATGCACTCTGATGCTAAACATGGAGGGCTGCAGTGGCCATGCTATTACAGGTAGACATAAAGAATACATTGTAATGGGCTCTGGTGTTGGTAGTTGTCATTGTTAGTGGGAACGCTGCTCTACATATATTTGACATCGGTCATTTACAAATCAGCTGTCATTCTGGGATGACATGGCTGACAGTAGGCAGGCCTTTGTCACATATCACATGCATCCATGATACAAGGGAGTGTGGATATTACCCAAGTCGCATCCACCCACATAGGTTAACTCCCATACACCTACAGGACAACTGTTTTCTTATGCTAACCAGTGCTAGATGTGTAGCGTCAATATTCACAGCTTACCACTGTAGATCCAGCAATGGGCAGTACTGATATCTGTGCAGTGAGGAACACCTGGCTGATGTCTCTGTAGTGTACAATAGCACTACCACCATATACCTCAGAACCTAGCACTACCACCATAAACCTCAGAACCAGACATGTGGGCCATAACACAGGTACGGACCGCTCCAGGTGGTGTACCCATATACATAAAGGCCACTCACATGTACTGACCGGTCCCCCCACGAAAGCATCACAGATGAGATATGTGCAGGACACAGTGTCACATGCTGCATTCTAGGATGTAAACTGCAGACACCACCATGCCCTCGGACCACCACCATGCAACCATACATGTTGTATGTCAGACGAGTACACCACCATGTGACCCTTGACCTGTGTACTGTACTAAGCTCGACATCAACTGTAGACAGTACACATGTACTGACACAGTTGCATCATGTGTTATGCAATGCAATGATACCACTGTCTGTGACCAGGTCAGCTGTACACATACCAAGGGCCCTCAGTACTGTCCACCATTAGCAGATGTCTGTTGCTGTACACCAGTACACACCCTCGTGTATGGATATGACATACATCTACTTGCCCTGGGTATGTACATGCCACACACACTACATATCTGTAAACAGCATAGCTGTTGTAGTCGTTTGTGCAAACAGGTGGCTACAGCCACTACACACATGCACATGGAATGTAGGTCCATGGCTGCTGAATGCTAACAGGAAATAAGGTGTGATATCAATGTCGACAGAGGTAACATCCCCTCTGTAATGGTCACCCATCATATCATACAATAGTCCATGTGTCATGTATGTTATTACACATATCCGCCAATTGCAATGCCTACAAACATGACCAAATGTCAGGAATGTAGGACCTACACACCTGTACACGTAGTGTTGTGCATTCAGACAACATGCGTGTGCAGTTGCTGATGTATGCAGGTGGTGTGTATACTAGTACATCATGCAGCTGCAATGCAGCCTCAACATTGCCAACTGTATATGGTGATATGCTGAATGTACAGAAAGATGTACCACAGGTATGGACAGAGGTGTTGAAACAACTAAGTGGCGGGGCATCTTTGCAGATGGATGTTTGCTGTGGACAGCTCACAGGTGTGTCACAAGTGGTCCTACAATACCCTGTGTAACTGGTAAGCAATGGTTTTGTTAATTGAAAAATATAACACACAACTTAGACAGCGGTCAGGGTGATAGCGAATGTAAATCACTTGACACCTGTTAATAGATATGACGTCCCGAGTGCATATATCAGCACTGTTGGCACAGGAAGCGTCAGTACAGTTTGTGACACGTGCAATACTGCTGTACATCTGACATACATAACATGAGCTAGGCAGGTCTGAGATTCACAGTACTGGCATGTGTGGTTGCATGTGTGTCCATATTTGTCACGTAGTGTGGGGAATACATCTCAATTGTCACTCACTCTCCTGTACACTAGTGTACACATCTGTACAGACTGCAATGTATAAAGCAGGACATAGGTAGGGGCGTGTATCTCACACTTGTAAGGTATCTGTATGTGCATGACATAGGTGTATTAATTACTGAATGCCACAGTGTGTGTATGTAGGGCTGACTGGTCCCTGGGGTGATCATGTATGTTACCATACTAAACTGATAGGACCCCTCCCACCATCCAGGCGATGCATTTAACGATCTGTGTTGACATCCCCGGTCTTAGGCCGTACTGACTACCTGTACATGTGTATTCTCTGTCGCGCGTCATGTAGGTGCACACTACTGTAATGATGATTTGAACATAGATAGGGGTCCTCATCCCACCAGTAGCAACTGTGTGCGAGTGTGTGTTACTGTGTCGGTGAAGCCGTGTGTGTGTGTGTGTGTGTGTGTGTGTGTGTGTGTGTGTGTGTGTGTGTGTGTGTGTGTTACAGTGTCACTGAATACATATGTGTCAATACCTAAGTGTGTGGGTGCAGTTGTGTGTTGGCATCCTGTCATGGGAACGTGTATTATTGATTCTCATTGAGGCATCACACTTCCCACTGGCCTCTACCCCTGCAATCAGCTAGACCACTCTCTTACCTCACTACTCCATGTAACTGTACCTGTGATGTCACCCTTTATGGATGTCACGTCTGTGGCCACAGCAGCTTAATACATAGCTATCATGCTCTTGGAATGGTAGACGTGTTTGTAACGTGGGACATTCTCACTGTTATGTGGCAGCTACACAGTGGATGCTGGTATATTCATATATACCTGTGAGTAGTCCACATTGACATATGGGACACTTAACTGCAAACACTGACATCCACCAGCACGTGCAGTTAGACCTGAAGAAGGACAGCAGAACAACATGATCAACATGCATTTGCTGTTGTTACACAAGACACATACTGTTAACAGTATTGTACACCTGTACTACATAGTATATCTGCTGACTGTCAACAGTCCTCAACATTTGTAAACTACACATATCTCCTAATTTGTTCACCCTGTACATCAGACCATATGAGCATGTCCCTGCACCGATGGTGTGGATGTCAGGGATGCGCACAGGCATCATCATATCCACAGGGTGTTAATGTTTGCCGGAGGCCTAGGCTGCACTGTTGTTACAGAAGACACATACTGTTAACAGTATTGTACACCTGTACTACATGGTATATCTGCTCACTGTCAACAGTCTTCAACATTTGTAAACTACACATATCATCCTAGTCTGTTCACCCTGTGCATCAGACCATATGAGCATGTCCCTGCACCGATGGTGTGGATTTCAGGGATGTGGCACAGGCATCATCATATGCACAGGGTGTTAATGTTTGCCAGAGGCCTAGGCTGCACCATTGGATGAAATCATGTGTGTGGGTTTGGGCCTTTCATCTAATTGGGTGTGTGTGGATGTTATGCATGTGTGTGTTGCGGTGCCCTACATATGTGTCCAGTGTGTGCATGTATGTCTGCACACAGTTATCCCATGTGCCTGGCCTACACAGTGGTATTATTGACAGCTGCAGACTGTACAGGCGAGGTTTTACAGTTCACGGTGTCCGGCCATGGACATGTGACCTGTGCCTGCCAGGGGCTGCACTGGCACTACCAGACAGAGGTGCAGATTGGGTACTGTCTGATGTCACTAGTCCACTGGAACCATGTCCCTGTTGGGACCATCCTGGGCCACGTGCACTGCTGCTGCTACCGCCACTATAGGAGCTGGCATGTGAGGTAGCTCGTACATGTAGACCTGACACAGGTGATGTACCAGGCCTACGTCCACGTGCCCGACGCCTCACTCCTACCAGATGTTCCAACACAGACAGCTCACGCTCGCGGATTGTCATGCCACAGTCAAGGACTCCAACCATGTCACCCAACCGTCTATCCAAAGCATCAGCAATCTACTGTTGAGCATTTACCATTGCCTGGATGCTGTTGTTTAAAGAACAGACAGAAGCCCTCTGTAGCCTCTGATCTACTCTGTTGCGCTGTTCAGCACGTGCCTGTGCCTCCATTACAGCCTGAAACATGCATCTGGTGACACCAGCTGCTGTGCTCTGTCGTGCAGGAGCATGTTGGCCAGAGGTCCTCCTATGAGCAGCACTGGCCACGTGCCTGTGTGGGGCACCACCAGTAGTTTGGCTGATACCATGGTGTGCAGGCACACCTTCCATAGCCCCCACACTTTCCTGTTCCAAGCTACCATGCGACAAGTGTCCTTCCTCTATGGCCAATGGTGATGGGGTATGTGCAAGTATTGGATCTGTGTGCGGGGATGAGGTGGATATAGATGGAATGGCAACCAATGGCACAGTTTCAGCCCCTGACAACTCTGCCTGTGACCCAATCATACGTTTATCATCACTGCTAGAGTCTGTGGGGACACTAACATCTGATGTAGCGCAGGAGGGCAATGCACCTACATCACCTGTGAGGGCAGACAAGAACTGTACATTACAATCTATACAACAGACACACTCACACACACTTGCATGTGATATGACAGAAGGCATGCAACATGCATGTGATATGGAAGACGGCATGCAGCGCAGACAATAATAGTGGTAGTTATCATACATCCCTAGGTTGCACACAACAGCATGCATGTGTGATAGCAGACGGCATGCAAATTACACAATCATAGTAGTGGTTAGCATACATCCCTGTGTTACACCATGTGGACCAGCACAAGTTAGCAGTACACCTGCCTGATGTGTGGCATATGACCTTGATAATCACATGTAGTATGACATGTGATCTGCTGATGTGTGCAATGACATGCATACGTTTAACACTATGGTGTCCTGTCGAATATACAGTGGGGCAATGGTGTACCAATTCAGTGTTGTCTGCCCACCCTACAGATATACTGCAAATTTATCTGATGTGCATGGCCATTGCATGGAATCATGAGGAGTCTCTAGTGCTATACAGTGTGAGTTACAGACAGAGTTCATAGCCATGACTGTATTTAGATACAATACATATATACTGTGGAATGTGACCCACGTCACTGATGTGTATACACACTAAACCATGATGTGGAAGTTGTGACATAGGTCACTGATGGGTATATGGATGACACCCCTGCACATCTGCAACCATATTGTTGCAGCCTGGCAACTATGGGCAGACATGGCGAACACATCAGTACACCATATCCCACATAACATCTGTGTACCACACGCGCACACACACAGACACACACACACACACACACACACACACACACACACACACACACATGGAGCTAGTATGGCATTTATGTCCATCACCAGCAATGGGAATGTACTGTATCTGTGGCCTGATGTGGATACTGTACAGGTGACTGCTGTCATGTTGCAACACTCTAAAGATGTTCAACACATCCTATGTGGTGGATTGATGTTACGCCTACACAAGATGTGCACAGGCCTGTAGGATGTCTAGTGTTCCACATTTACATTATGACCATTATACAAAGGCCATGGCCGAACCATGTGTAGCCATTGTATGACACGGTATACACACAAGCACAACACTTCTACTGTGTGTGTTGCTCCATGTCTCTGGCCATTCTCCATGGCCATGTGTGTACACGTGTTGTCCAAATTATGGTGATGGGCATCTATTTCATATGCCTGTGTTGCCCCATATGACATATATGCTCCACTGACAACAGGGTTATGCAGATAAAGGGTGGTATGTGGGATATGTTTTCAGGTGAGGTAGGCAGTGTAGCAGCCAGGCCAATAGATGTCATGGACATGTCAAGATAGCACATCACATTGTGTGACACTCATAGCAGGGCTATGATCCACACCGGTGAAACCTGTGTGCTGGCCATACTCCAGCCCACTGTGTAGTACTGTTTGTATTCACCACATGTGTAGATCAGATCTGTTGTACATTCCTAAAGTGAACAGCACCTCCACCACTATATGCAAAACTGTCAACACATCTGGCAATAAAGTTTGTGAGGATTCATGTCGGTGAGATGATTCACATAGTTTGCAAGTGTGGCACATGGATAGTCATTGTGATGCATTGCAAGTCTGACCTGTATATTGTGACAGGACTATACATTATGTGTACGTGTTGTTAATGGCCACATGGCAGATAGATTTATGCATTACATTTCTTGATAAATAATAACACTCTCACCTGCAATGGGCAGCTGTCACCGCGGAATGCCAGAGGTACCTAAATAGGAGTAACACAGCAGTATGAGCATAATCCACCCCTGTATAAAGGCTACGGGGAGCAATGTGCATAACACATACACCAGTACATTAGACTATACTATGGTGTATGCACATGTGTGCATACACACAGTAGCATACTATAGTATGCGGCATGTGTGTATACATGCCTCGCATATGATGTTACATTACATATTGTACAGTGACACATGCAGCTATATGGAATACAGTTGTTATAGGTGCAGTACTGACTTACCAGGCAACTCCAGGCTCAGTGGTTGAAAGACACCCACCTCCACAATATCGGCTAAGGTTTGTGGATGTGGTTATGCAGGTGTCCCCAGGTTGGCCAGTAGCTCCTCGGTACGTGTGAGTGGGGGCTGGATTGGTGGTCCACCACTTGTTGCACCTTGTTCCCTGGCGATTGCATTTGCACGCTGTTTCGCCCATCGAATGAGGTCTGTACAGTGTCTGCGCACCTGCTGGTATGTGCGGTTGTGGCCACCCACATCATTAACCCTCCTGCGAAGTTCCATCCACAGGGCATCCTGCTGCTGTGCATCCTGTGGCACATGGCTGAACAGGATGTTGTGATTATCGAGTAGGTATGGGATGAGGGCCTCATCCTCCAAGCGTGTAAAAGGGGGAAGCCTTGCAGGCAGCATACCTAGAAGACATAATGATGGAGACAGGCCACAGTACCTCAGAGACATACAGAGCTACAGCTGAACATACATGTGTATCGCATTAATTCAGTTTAAATAGTTGTATTTGCAAACCTACATGACACTGATGTGTTTGTGTCACAAATGTGACACTCAATGTTGAGTAGATATTATCACCGTATATGTGTGTGTGTGTGTCACCTGATTACATTGCTCATACTCCATGTGGTTGTCGTCTTGATGTGGGAATGTCTGTTTGCCTGTACTGGTGTTCCTACCTATCAGCACATGGCTGAATGTGTCCACTTTGATGCAGTCGACCTTGATGTAGTGTATATGTCACATATAAGGACTTACACTGCCTTAACAGACATGACCTGTGACCATGCAGACATGCTCACATAAGGTTTAATATGTATGTGTTCTGCCATATACATCTACATGGCACTGTACAGTGATTCAACATCCTGCCATGTATCACCTGTGTTGCACATGTGATACACATGGGACACTGGCTAGCCAGATGGTATTTGCAGGGATGGATATCAACTATGACATGTACAGTCAAAGTCAACTAGTGGGCTATATGTCATGGGCCATGTATGCATCTAGGATGAAAGGTTACCTGGCAGTATCCGACAAGTGGGTCTGTGGGGCCAGGTGGAGCAGTGCCACATTACTAATCCACAGGGTTAATGATACATATACCATGCGGTCATCACACCATGTCTGAGAGGGGAGCGATGTGCAGCTTTGACGGACAGGAATGCATAGTATGGCAGGACTATGTCAAGTGTATGCGACAAGGATCTGTCCAGCATATGGTAGGTGGAAGTCCATGAAGTATGTGTTCGAGATCAGGATGAGTACTTGTAGCATGTCCGACATCACTGGGGTGGACATGGATTTATTCAGGGTATGCATCATGCTACATAGTGGAGATGGGGAATGGGAAGGCTGGTGTAGGCCATCTGCACATCGCCAATACCCCTTAAAGGAAATATGTGGTCTGATATGGGTCACTTTAGTGGTCTGTATGGCTGGACAATGATCTCTATATTCATGAATGGCACCCTATTATTATTAGGGTTGCCACATATGACTCCCTGACAGGTGTGGTGATGTAGCTATCACAGGAAAGACATCTGCCCAGTTGCATCCCTCACATACAAGTGTCCATTATGATGACCACTGCCTAGGTGGTAGTTCATGGGTACAGGGTTATTAACATAGGGGTGACAATGCGAGTCAGCTATTGCTCCTAGGTCATAGTCATTCACATACTTCAATAGGCAGATGCCTTCTGTTTGTCTGTGAGGTATGGACTACAATGAGGGGGAATAGAATTCATTAACCCTGACATACTGTAGCTGCCACTGGTGTGATGATCACGTATTATTCAGACACCTTCTGTAGTGTTGTTTCTGCCAGCAGTCCTGTTGCAAAACACTCCTGTGACATAGGAATGTACATCTAGTATACCGAGTGTAGGTGGTACACAGTATGGGTGATGATGTCCTATGACCTGGCAAGGTTATGATATGCAGTGTGACATCAACCATACTGTCATCTACATCTGTACTGCTGACATCACTTACGTGATCAAGGTTCATAGCCTTACAGACCAGACTCAGCAGGGTAGTAATGCAGTACTTCCCATTATCAGTGGTGTCTCCCCTTTGTGGGTTGTGATACCTGTTGGTGTGCACCATTCAATGTGTACACAACCTGACATGGAGCTATGTTTTACATTATGTGTACGTGGAGAGCATCTTGTTTTGCCATATGTGTATGATACAACCTGTGATGTGGGCAGGTGCCATGCAGACTGAGTGCAGCTTGTACCTGCATAGTTGTGGGTACAGGGGCCCTGTGGTGTACATGGATATATGCTTGTGTACCTGTTGGGGGAGGGGGCCATGTTTTTATATTATCCAAGACTCTATCTGGATTGTTTATTCATGCTAAGCACTTGTTCAGGACTTGTAAACAGTACGTAAGGTAATGATTACTATAGCACTCAATCTTCCACATCACCTGCAGATAAGGGTGAACAGGTTTTGTACATACTTTTCTCACTTGCATAGAGTAATGTAGCTGTTGTACTCACTTTCCTCACTTATCCAAGTGAATGTAGTTCTATATTCAGGCATGTCCAAGAGTCAACTGCCAGTGTTCTCACCTGTCTATCTGATGAATGTGGACATCTTGAGGCAATGTACACATTGCCTCAAGTACACAGACAAGCCTCTCCACCTACCACCCAACACTACAACCTGTGAGAGATGCACTCATCTAGCCAAACTGGAGGTAAAGGTCTCTCCAACCAAGCCTGACCCTGACTGTCATGTGGAGAAGGTACACAGTTGCACAACACCACACTCATCACATAAGCCTCACTGTATCTACACCACCATTAACTGGGAAAACTACTTGTGTACCAACACATTAGCTCAACAGTTTCTGGAATTCATAAACATCAATGCCCTGACTCAACATATCCACACACCCACCAGGGGCAACAATATCCTAGACCTTGTCATTACCAACATGAGTGACTGGTGCTCCACACATGAAGCCAACTCCTCGTTGGTCCGATCAGGCCATGTGCTGAACACCGTTGATATCCACATCCCGCACCTACCCCCCATTAAGGGAACCACAGTATAATATGTGTTCAAGGCCAATGGCATGCTTCTTAAGGCAGAAGTGGTGGACGTCATGACACCCATGCAGATGGACAGTACTGTTACAACTGATGAATCCTACAGAAATGCACTCTATAAGCACTTACAGGAGTGCATGGCTTGTGCTATCCCAAACAGAACCAGGAAGCTATACTCATAATTAACTAAACCAATCTGGTGGTCCCCTGCCATAAACATATTGTACTACAGGAGGAAGACACTGTTGCAAAAGAGAGTACAATACCATGCATGGAGGAGATCCCTGGCCAGCCTCAGTAAGAAGGTGAGATCCCTTATAAGATCCTCCAAAGCTAGCTATGAAAACTATAACGCAAATAACACCAACAACAACCACAAAGCCTTGATGTCAACAACCAGATCTGCTCTGAGTTACAGCACAAAGGCACGAATGTTACAGAAACAATTGATATTGGCAACATCCTGGCAGATCCCTCTCAAAGCTGCACACTCTAAAGGCAATATCACAGCATCCATGGGACCTGACAACATCTCAGGCTGCATTTTACACGAACTTTGGATCGTACTGTCTCCTCACCTACGAACCATGTTCAATAATAGCCTTACATCGGGCATAATGCCCTCTGAATGGCGCACAGCAACAGTTATCCCACTCCACAAAGGTGGCGCCACAACAGACCACGGGACCTATTTCCCTATAGGCCTGACTAGCCTGGTCTGCAAGGCTATGGTGCACATCATGGATCACTGTCACAGAGACATTGGGTACCTCCCTGTTTGGCATTGTTAAGGCTGGACCATGCCTCCTAAACCTGGTGGGCTTCTTAGAGACAGTTACCAAGGCATTAGATAAGGGTAAGGAGGTCCACAAAGCCTACCTAGATCTCTCATAGGCTTTCAACACCATTCCTCATTCTGGTATTATCAACATACCCATCCACCTGAACATTAACCCCTATGTCATGTGATGGTTTACAAAGTGGCTCATGGACAGAACACACACAGTGAGAGTTGCATACCCTAGGTCCAACTGTATACCAGTTACAACTGCCATCCCCCAGGGCTCAGTCCTAAGACCCCTCATGTTCGGTATATACTTCTCTGACATACAGACAAGCACAGGAGGGCTTTGACTGAAAAGGCTTGCAGACAACTGCAAACTAGGGGGCATAATTGTTTCCCCAGCTATTACAGACACCCTCTGGAAGGGTTGCACTGAGACAGATACCTGGTGTTAATATCATGGCGTCAAGCTGAATGCCTAAAAGTGCATAGTCATCCCCTTTGGATATAACTAATTACCCGCGGACTACCACATAGGTGCTAGTCCCCTACATACAAAAAACGTAATACAGGATCCGGAAACACCAGTAGATAGCAAGCTCTCCTTCGATACCCATAATGACATGGTGGTTAGAATATCCTTCTACATGCCCCCCCCCTAATCTCTAATGGGTTTGCATCCAGATCAGAGGGACCACTGTGACTCTACACATGTCATATCAGACCCATTAAAGGATACAACACCCCATTTGGGATATACCTTACAAGACAACTGCAACAGCTTGGAAGACCACACCAGTACCACACCAAGAGGATTACTGACCTCAAACAGATGACCTATACAGCCCAACCTATGAAACTCCAGCTGTACTCAGTTGCATACCGCATACTCACAGGTGATCTCTGCTTGACATACAAGGCTCATGTCCAACCCTGTATTGCTGGATATGCTCCACCTAAACAGAAACCCCTGAGAGCCACATGCTCTAGGGATATACATCTAACCACAACAATGAGTAGGATGTGCTGAACGGATAGATTCCTGACTTGGACACTCCCTATGTTTTGGAACGTGATTCCAATGTACATCAGGCAGGGCCCCTCACAAGCACTCTTCAAGGGAAACCTTGACGTGTGGATGGGAGACAGACATGTACCCGGGGATCACTGCAGTGGCTCTGCTGGACAGAGGCACAGGGAACTATTGGCTCTGCTGTTCAGAGACACAGGGAACCAACCTATGGGGGTGGCGAAAGACAACACACGCTAGCTAGGCTTGCAAATACTCTTAGTAAGACAGCCTAGTATCTACCTTTGCACATATTACATGTCTTATGTGCATGGATAGTTAAACAGCGCTTCCATTTTACTTTGCTATCATGCTGATAAACTGACGGCTCACTAAAAGACATATGTATCCTGTTATTGTGTATTGTAAATGCCAATTGACATAACTAATGTTTGCCTACCATTACAGTAATGCTATGTAGCTTGTAATACATATCTGCCTACAATACTGTACATTACACAAGTTACTGGCACAATATCCCACAATGCAAAACATACTTGCACAGTGGCCCAACCTTCCACATGTTATTCTCTGTATTACACCCATACATATGGCTACAGTTACAATATATCAACATATACTATCCTCTGTTTTAGCACATACTTGTTGGGCCAACCCTGCCACTGACGTCGGCTGGTGAGGAGTATTTCTGTTCAAAGCCCTTATATAGCATCCCTTGTGGTGTATGCAGTGTTTGCCTTGTGACCTACAGCAGTACACACAAATACTACAAGCATTACTATGCTCAACAATACATCACTACAAGATAACTGTTTCCAATGTATGGATTGCGTGCACTTTAAATACTACAGAATAGTACTACATACACAGGCATACTGACTGTTCTACATACCTTATTAATAACCCGATGTATCGTTAACAGTTGATTCAGTCCTTTTCGGTTTGTGTTTCAATGTTATTTGCAATGTTCCACTGGTATATACGGATGGTTTGAATGTGTGATAACACATCCTTTTCTAGTTACATATCAGTAACATGTGGTATCCTGTCCACCAACTGCTGTTCCAAAGTAGTTAACTGGATGCACATCAGCTGTGCAGCTACTCCATTAGCAGATACCATGGCAACAGTGGTATATAAGTGAGTACTCCTTTTGGGCGTTGTCCGTTTGCCTTACTTTCGAGGGAGATGGCCTAGATGTGTTACTGCAATATATTTTAACAGCTATATGGAGACACACAGAGATATATTAGCTTCATGACTCCTGTGGACTGTGTGTAATGGCTAGACAATTTAGTTCTACATGTGAGTACAGCTGTTATATTTCGGAACAGTGCTACTTATGCAGGGTTTGTTTGTACCCAATACTTCTGCAGATGTTTAAGTCTGACAAGAATGTTTGGCCAGCTCAAGGCTGTATGGCTATGCATGAACTGTTATGTGGTGTACAATGTGCTCACCAGACATCCTTGATTTGGTGTACAAGTGTAGCATACTGTGCTGTTACTCACTAATTGCTAACACATCCCGGTGTACGCACAACCCTCTGAAACAGGATTAGTGCAAACAAACCCTATTACATCAGCAGCTATTCCATTGTATAACAGCCACTATTTCACTTAGGGCCATGTTAGTGTGTCTCTGACAAGGTATGTTAAGGCTTCTGCAGATGTCGTACAGTGTGTGAATGATTTGTGATGTTATTACAGTTTGTATTGTAATATGTTTGGGTGTGGGGGGGTGATGTTGGTGGATGTGCTTAGCAAATGCAGGTGTGTAGGAACTGCTTTTATATATAATCGCTATGTGCGTGAGGGTTCCTTCCCTATTTGAACACCTACCCTTTTGTGGACTAATACAATGGTATTTGCAGGCTGATTCATTAAGGCACTGTTATGTGGTTCCTGTATAGCATGCAGGTGATGTTAGTCCTTGAATCCCTTCGGTAATACATCTGAATGTAATAACGTGTTGCTACATGATGGCTGTGTATTTCTGTCATAGATATTTGCAGTCATCGTAGTTGTGTTGGTGACTGACCCTCTTTGGCTAGGGTTGCCACCTTTTCATATGTCCATAGTGGGTCCTTTTTTGGGACACACATCTGATTTTGCAGGCCGACACAAACCCACGGTCAGTACAAGGGATAGAACTTTCCTTTCTTGCCTAATTATAAGCTTATTCTTGTAGCAGTTTAGTAGCTTATCCTGTTTCCTGTACCATGTAGGTACTTTAGATACAGAAATAACTATTGTATGGAACTATTACAGTACATATGGGGCATAATTATGTCCTACAATCCCAAGACATTTGCCACGTTTAATATATTTGGTCAGGACACAACCACCCAAAGAGGGAGTGTCTCTCGCAAAGTGGAACACGTGGTAACACTATCACTGGCTCATGTCCATAGCACATATTTGTAATGGTGTATAGGCATATACTCTCCATATCCTTTGTTCATAAAGGTTGGTAGTGGCGGAATGTGTGATTGCTATGGTCTATGTTATACACATATGTGAACACTTCAACTGCTATATACGGGAGACCTATGGAATCCCGAAACCACAATGTTCCGATGCACACAGTCCCAGGAACAGACTCCCATACCCCACATAACCGACATCGACAGTAACTCGCCAAGGTAACACGAACATGGAAAACACACATGCACACACAGACACACTGCTACCCAACACATCCAAACAAACCATCCTACACTACATATGAGCAGGTGGCCAAGCCCCCCTACACACCCCGTGTAGGTGTCTGCGCCCCACACACCACCCCATACTTTAATATTCTACATCCTAGGTAGCACAAACAGACGCACAAAGCTAACCCACAACCACACATTACAATCCCCCAACAACACACACCACACACAGAACACACACTTACACACATTACAGCCCTAAGAAACACATGTACACACAGTAACCTACCCAAACAGCAACACCAGTAGAACTGACTAACTGTTCATTAACATTGTGAGATTACACCTCGCGCATCTGGTGTTTTGGTACTGTGTTCTTTCGGACCTTAAGCCTTGAGATTACGTGGGTTGGTATGTAAAGCAGTCGGTATGTGGTAGGTATCCCATTTATATGTATCTCCATGGTTATGTAGATGTTGTTAATCTATCTATATATCTACATATATATGTACATCCCCATATATTGACATATCTCTCTCTCTCTCTCCCTCTCTCTACATATGATGATGTGTGTATTTATATATATATATATATATATAACATACACCTTTCATTGTGTACATGCCAGTTTGTCCTATTTCAACACATTCCTACCTTTTGTGTTTTATCCTGTCAGTATACACGACTGCCATTGGTACAGCTCAGGTAGCTTAGCGGTATGTTATTGTGATGAATGTGTACATGGTTGCGTGTTCTAATCCTGGCAGTGATATCTTACCTCTCAGAACAGGCACTGGTAGTGCAAGGGTCATAAACACACATTTCAGCGGTTGTGTTTCACATGTTTATTATTCTGTGGAGAACTACCTATATATGCAAGCTGTGTTTAAGGTATACTATGTAACATGTACACATCTGTGAAGATTCCCGTCAGGGATACTCCCCATTATTTGGAAACACATCCCTGATTACATTATACAAAACCCCTCACTAACACTCTGGGGAATCATTGCAGAGTGGGTGGTGAACAGTAGCTACACGCCAGGGATCCTGCAAGTGGTTCTGCTCCACAGAGGGACAGTTAGTTGATCGATGGGGTGGCGACAGCAGACATGTTTTGCCTATGCTTATGAGTGGCCTCGGCGGTTGGGCATGTACCTACCTATGTATCTATGAACCTGTACAAATAGTATGGACACATGCTGATAGCTTAATATACTGTTCAGGTATTGACTTACCTTGTGCCAATGGCGGTTGTGTGTACAATAGTTGAGGGCTACCTATGTAGGATGCACACAGAAGACCACCTATACATGACAATTTACAGGTGGTCGTGTGTGTGTGCCATCCATGTTTGCTGTGTGTGCAGGTGGAGAAAGGTGTCAGTCCATGAGTGCCTACACTGTCAGTGTGTGTGCTATATGTTCGCTCTTTGACAAGGCATGGGCATACTGGGCACGCCTCCGTCTGCCTACTGGGGCTAGCACAGTGTGTTCGCGGTCTGAGCCCCCCTGTGCCTGTGGGTCCCTTGGAAACTGTGGTGGGCTGTGAGGGCCTTCACCATTCTGTCCCTGCTGCAGCTGTTTCCGCAGGATCACATTGTGAAGCATGGCACATACTATGAAGATGTGGGCACACATTCCTGGAGAGTACTTCAAGGCTCCACCAAATATGTCCAAGCAATGGAACCGTGATTTCAGCATCCCAAACATGTGCTCTATGATGATTCTGGTTTCTGCGTTTGCCTCATTATGGTGTTCTTGCGTGGCTGTGTGTGCATTTCTGATGGGTGTCATCATCCACGGTTCCAGTGCATAGCCAGCATTCTCCACCAGGTGGCCATATGGGATGCCCCCCCCCTGGCAAATACCTGATACAGCTGTGAGGCATGCCAGATGTGGGAGTCATGATAGCTTCCAGGACTGCCAGCACACACATCCATTATAATGCTCTGGGCATTGCACACAACCTGGCAGTTGATGGAGGGGAATCCCTTGTGGTTTATGTAGCACCTACCCTGCTCACCGGGTGGTGACTTGATGTGTAAGTGCGTGCAGTCTATTGCACCCAGTACCTCTGGGTAGTCCGCCACACGGTGGAGGAGACGCACATTGCTGGCAAATTCCTCCTGCGTTCGGGGGAAGTGTATGTGCTCACTGGCATGTGATAACATGGCATCCAGGAACTGGTGCAGTACCCTGGATGCTGACGCCTGTGAGATCCCCATGATATCCCCAGTTGGCCTTTGGAAGGTACCTGTGGCTAGTATTCTCAAGCTTACACATACCTTCGTGTCCAATGGGATGGGTTCCCTTCTGTTACTTCTGGCTTTGAGGTGTGGCTGGCACAGCTCAACAAGTTGCTGTATGATGTCCCTGTCCACCCTGTAACGCTCTACTATCTCCAGATCATGTAGTCCCTGGTAGGTTACCCTGGGTCTGAACACTCGTCTCCTCCTCCGGTGCCTAAGATGGTTGTCAGCATCATCCTCCACACCACCGTCAGTCTCCACCACATGCTGGTGAATCAAAGCTATGGCAGCCCCTAACATATACATATTAAAAGTTCCCTGTCTGGATACACCAATGGTGCAGAGTGTCTGTGAATACACAAGTGTGTATGTGGGGCTTTCACACCTTATACTATTGGGCAATGGATGATGCTGGTGTAATTGGGTGTGTTTGTGCTATTTCAGCTGCAGGGTACATTAATTATTGGTTTTAAAGCAAGTACTGTTATTGTGGGGCCTTTGTTGTTGACTTACGCTTGTCTGCCGTGATTCATCTATTGCCCTTTACTTCTATTTTCAACCTGATTCACCTCCCATAGTCAGGCATGCATCCAGCTGACGCCTTTCTTGTTTTGTGCTGCCACAACCCAGGATTGTGTTGGGAAATGTGTTATGTAGCTGATCTACAGCAAGTTTGCTTTGTTCTGCTGTGACAGTTCTCTTTTCTAAGCTGTACGGCACCTCCCCTTTCCTGTTCTGCAGGTATCTGCTAGCAGCCTTGTTAGCTGTTGTCTATGGCCCACTGTGAGTTCCTAGGTGCTAATTACTCATTTGTACTCCAGTTACCATGCTGCAGCATTTCCTTATTGTCTTCCCGTATCCTTCCTGTTTCAGCTGTGGTGCGCACCGCACACATCCGTTTACCGGGTTTCGTGCACGTTTTCATCCACGTTCACATGAACTTTCGGTTACCTTGTGTGCTCTCAGCTAAGCAAAGCTATGGCTACTTCCACACCCCTATCCTGTGGCTTTGCTTAGCAACACCCAACACGGATTAGCAATGATGCAATGTGCTTATAGATACGGTGGCATGCCCCTCTCTTGATGTCATGTTTACCTCCAGGCTACTCCTCTGTGTTGTAATGCTACGCCATGTGGTACATCCTTACGCAGGCGGGACTTTGCGATTCAGTATTACTTGAATCATTTGCATGGCATTGACTGCTAATTCCTAGTTACCGCATAGAACACTGTCACAGACCCTTAGCAACCCTTGCGTCAAGGTTGTGGTGTAGCATGCGTACCATTGACTATTATGAGGATAACATGAATTGCGTTACATTACAGTTTCATGACATCTAAATATATTTTCATTATGATCCCATTTGCGCACCGATGCACTGCGGTTTTACTTTGCATTGGTGTGGCCATGAAATTAAATGTTATTTTTTATATGTTGTGCATGTTGTTTTATGCCAATGGCTATATAAGTTTGGTCCACTTTCATGTCTCCGATTTTATGTTTGACAACATGTAAACCATTTTTTTTGGTTTACATTTCTACATGCTTACGCTACGCCTGCACAACTTCATGAATCGCTATATACCTTAATTTGCATACTACACTGCTGCGCATGGGGTAATTAGCATACATGTGCCGGGAGCGTATGCTGGTAGTGCACGTGGAAACAGGTCTTACCTGAATCGCTCAACGGCCATATTTGGCGCTAGATCACTGACGCTACTCCGACGCATGGCACAAGCTTAATGAATCCTGGGGTTAGTCTTAATCTGCTTGTGGTTGGAGATATATTTAAAGCATGGTTGGTCTGAGAGTTGTACTTACATTTACTTTAAGTATGATATGAATACTGCTTTAGCCAAGAAGTGGGGACAGAGAAAAAAAAATAATAGTACAAGCACTGGCTGTTTATTTGAAAGCGGTTTTACCTTTGGTTCTGCTGCACAGAAGCCCATACTGGCCTGAACAGTAGATACTCAGCAGTAAAGATAAGCATTTATTCACCACCACTTGGTGAGACCCAAGAAAAGAGTACATAAGATAACCTCAGTAGGGTAAAATGTGAGCTTATGAAATAAACATCTTCTGTTATGAGTTTATCATGTTTAATGACATACCGTCTCAGTGTAAAACATGTGCCCCTTGTTCAGTGTACTTACCACATAATAATTCTAACACTGTCATCTGCACCCTGGAGATAAGTGTTAGCCATTTCCTTCTGAACTTGTAGCTGCATTATTCACCACTCTTCATTAAGATCTCTTGAAGAAACACAGTATTTTTTGTTTTGTTTTGAGCTTTTTAGTAACTCGCCATTAGCAATTCTGGAACTTTAAGACCAGATTTCATGTTTTCCATCTTCCTCTACTGTTGTTATTGTGGGGTTTCTTACAGCTCTTGCAGAATCCTTTGAAGATCTTCTTCTGTGGTGATGAGACCATGCCATTTTGCCTCCCCTATCACGCTCATACACACACACACACACACACACACACACACACACACACACACACACACACAGGACTTGGAGGCAGTTTTGTGTACATCTTTAGGTATGTGCTTGCATCTTTGTCCATGCATGCATATGCTTAATGCACCAATTTGATCTTTTGATCTTTGGCTACTGGTGACTTGTCACAAATGCGCACTTGTTTTGCTACTGTCACTGACCAAATTTGGTAGCAATCAGAAATTGCGTTTTGTAATCCTGACCTGGCAGAAGAAATCTACTTAGTTTAACTACTTTTACTGCATCTGAAACTTTCTGTATTTTGGTTGTAAATTTAAACAGTGCTTCAATGCAGACCTGAATCCCAACACTGCTTCTGCATGATCACTACATTCGAGTACTTCACCCATGGAACCCTGAATATCATGATTGTCATCTGTGACCTTAAATCCAAACATTTATCAAATATAGCCCTGAATTGCAGAATTACTGCCATGTAGCTCTGAATATCAGCATAACTGCCTGAAACCTAAAATTACTGTGATGTGACCCTAAATCCAATCACAGCTCCCACAATCAAGCTTTCATGATATTCTCCATGTTTCTCAACAGATTTTTTTTTTATTAGTTCAGATGAAGTGAGCAGGTATATTCTCTATTTGAAATCATGTTCATCACAGGTGTAATTACAATTATGAGGACACTAGAAATCCATTTCCTTCTTCCCTTATGTAGGAACTTTTTTAACACCTTTACTGAATTATCACTTAAGAAATATATATACATATATTTACAGAAACAAAAACAAACCTTATTAACATATCCCCAGTTGCAAACATTATGTAATGTTAAAAGGAAAGAAAGACTGCTGTGTAAAAAGTATACAAAACATATGCATGACAGTTTTAAGAATTTAGAATGTGATACCTTATAAATACCAAGTTTCACTTAATAGTCCCCTTCTGCTGAGATTTGCATCTACATTGTTATTGCTTTGAAATGTTGAGCTGAAGTATACAGTGAAAGTTATAGTGTTTATTAAAAAACTAGGTAGCTTTTGTATACAATATGATGATTATACATTTATGTCTGCCAGTTTTGCCCAGGGCGTGGTTGAAAAGAGTCCAACTATCAGGCCACCCTCCTGGTTAACAAATGTTAAAAAATGTATAAATAAATAAATATTACTCTTAGATATGTTTGCATAGTCAGCTCACAGTGGAAGTAGACTGCATAAGATGATAGTCTGATATAAAACCACATGATAAGCTTGGATATCAGCTGTCTGAGAGTAGCTTGTTACCTTATCCATGTTGTGGGAATAGGTCATTAGCAGGTAGTGTGATATATGTGCTTCCCGTGTGGTTTTATGTTAACTTTCGTACTGTAGCATGTTACCTTAGCCATGTTCTGGTAATAGTTACAGTTTCCTATCTATCCTCACTGTGAGTATGTTTTCATGTATGTGCCCACATGGTGTTTATGGTTTGATAAACATGCTGACAGTGCGAATATGATGCAGTATGTATGCTCACATTTGCGGTTTGCTTTCAAATGCATGTTTAGAGTAAATGTATACAATGATTAGATAGCCCAACCAGCACGCTCCTTGTAAATCCAGCTTATACCAATAGAAAAAAGTCAAATCACTGAACTACCATTGAGACTTTCTATTGGCATATACTGGGAGACCACAAAGCATGAGAAAAATCAGATATATTCTACAAAACTAAAGAGACAGAGGTATACCTGATTTTCCTTGTATTTCTCTACTGTCCCTCATAAAATCCTGACTTAACATTTGAAAAAAAAAAAAAAAAAACAGCAACAGAGACTCTCTTCTTTGTTGCTTCTCCTGCACTGCACTGACGCACTGTACAAGCGTGGGAATGCAAGTCCCTTTCACATTCACAGTAGTATATCCGTAAATACGGAAAAACATGGAAGAAGACTGAAGTGCTGTTATACACATACATTAAACAAAGAAACTGATTATCTTTCTTATTAATGTCATTGTACAAAACCAATAAACAACTCAAGCTTCACAGTCTTGACCAAACCCCACAAACTATTGGTAAATTCTGAATTATTTATTTATTTATTGACATTTGTTTACCAGGAAAGTCCACTGGGCCAGGCTAGCCCATTTTCAGTGCGAGGCCAGGGAGAAAAGCTCCAGAGAATTTATAAAGAATACAAAAAGAGCAAAACTAGAAAACTAAGCAACTTTGAGCAAAAGATAAAATATTTTTTTACAAATGATTGATACACCCACACAAAGTCATGGATTATTGCTTAAGTATGCTGTCATGCCAGTGTCGAGCTATCAGTGATGGCACGGTTTCATGTGTTCTCACAGTGTGGCTGTCATGTTTTTTGGCATGCTTTCTGTGAGATTATGGCTTCCTATCCATCTTAACAGCATCAGTACATTTTAACTAAATTTGATGTGATTGTGTTTTGTATTCAAAAAGCAGCAGTTCATTGCACATGTGTAAATAAGTCTGAACTTCTATAGTTCTCCCATTGTCCTCCTCTCCACAGGTTTAATGATAACAGACATTTGTGTTTTTTGCCAAAGAGCTTATTAAAACAAACATGTTGGATAGTTTGATTGTTTTTCATTTTGCAGGACTGCTTTGCATTTAGTTTATGTTGCCTCTGGCAGTGTGCTTGCTTGACTAACTGCCTGTCTCATCTTCTATTTCCCTGCTTATTTTAAGGAGTGATCACAAAACTTCCTCCTGGTTACCTGGATTGCCCAGACAAGAACCTAGATCTGTAGAACATAATCTACACACACATCATTACTTCAACCAGTAGGTTGTAGCTTCAGAAAGCACAGGGTGCATACAACTAATAAAGCTCCAAAAAGAAATGAAATAATTATTTCATTTGTTGTTACATTTTGTTAAACAAGAAGGTGCAACTAGCAGGGCTCTTTATCACAAAGACTAAAGGAGAAAGGTACTTGAGACATCCTATGTGCATAACAACACATAACAAAGATACTTTGGTGTATCACAGGCAAGAAGATTAAAAGGTATATAAGCTTTTATACTTATTTTCTTGAAAAATAACTTTATTGACTATAAAGTACAAAGTTTGCCTCTGGTGAGGGAATTTATCTAGGTTAAACATGCCTACTAGGCTGCAGTCTCTCTATCTCTCTCTCTCTGATATGCGTGCTGTATACGTATTTGTATATACTAGATTATGGGGTATGACTGAAGGAATAGTAACAAGGTGTGATGCACCATGTGTTCTTTAACACTATACATTTATTTGTTGGTTGTATTTATCTATTGTAGTGTCTGGAAAACACAAGTATAGTCTGACAGGAAATGAGCTAAAGCAAAGTTAAGACTAGCCATTATGTGCTGCCTGCACGTTGCAGTGTAATAGCACTGGAACAGAATCGGGCTAGAAATGTGACCATTTTATAATTTTGGAGTTTTGGAAGGCATAGACACCACAGTCCTAGAGTTTTGTTATAGCCACAGGTATAGGTCAGTAGAGCAGCAGGTTATTATTTTTCTGAGGTATAACCCCTAACCAGTAACTGATGTTATACTAAACCAAACAGTTTAAAATTTTGTGTCCTGAGAAACACTCATGAGGGGTGATGCTGTTTTTGTACAGTACAGTTTAGTCAGAGGCATTACGGATTAGCTGCTACAGGTCAGTAAAGGAATAAAACTTTTAGTTATGTACTTACCATAACTTTAGATGTTTGGGATCCATCTCGCCTACATTCTGTACTGATGGGTTCGGAGCCGCTCGGCACGCTATACTATAGAGCGAAGTCTCTTATTGGCTGAGCTATTCTACATCCCAGGATGCACCACCACAGCTTCCCCAGATCTTGTTTGTCCGCACACATGCACACACACATAGATTGTTGATATAATATTGCCAGGTGTTTCAAGATGAAACGGCTAAACTTGAACCGTCCGGTCACTTCTGATCTCCAAGGCAGGGGGAAGGAGGGTGGGTTATTAGGAATGTAGGCGAGATGGATCCCAAACATCTAAAATTATGGTAAGTACATAACTAAAAGATGTTATGTGATCCTATCTCGCCTACATTCTGTACTGATGGGACAGCGTCCCTAGCACCTGATTCCTGGGTGGCTCACTGGAAAACACTCCTGAGAGCTGTGGAACTGAAGGAAGCTCGCCCCCGAGATGCCACGTCCAATTTGTAATGAGAAATAAATGTGTGAGGAGAGGACCAGGTAGCCGCAGCACAAATGTCACTAATGGCAAGCTTAGAATGAAAGGCTGTCGAAGTAGCCATAACCCTTGTAGCATGAGTTTTCACTGAGGTTGTAAGCTCTTTATTAGAAAGGAAGTAAGTATGGCTGATACAGTCCCTGATCCACTTGGCAATAGTGACCTTCGTGACGGCTTTGCCCAATTTATTGTCCGAAAAGGACACAAACAACTGATCTGTTTTCCTTGTTTGGTGCATCCTATCTAAATAGAAACGCAATTGCCTGTGAACATCCAATGAGTGGAAGATGTATTCTGCTCTGTCTGAGTAGTTTGGGAAGAAAACTGGAAGTTCCAATGACTGTTGAAGACAAAAACTAGAACAAACCTTGGGAACAAAGGATGGATTAGGCCTGAGGGAAACTCTATCCTTGTGAAAAACCAGGTACGGTGGTTTGACACATAGGGCTTGAAGTTCCGAAACTCTTCTGGCTGATGTAATTGCCACCAAAAAAGCAGTCTTCCAAGAAAGAAATTTCAAGTCACAAGTTGCTGCCGGTTCGAAGGGGGAAGAGGTCAAAGCACCTAACACGAAATTAAGATCCCACGGTGGAGCGGGATGAGAAATCGGAGGTCGTAGCAGCCCAGCACCTTTCATGAAGGCTTTACACAACTTATTGCTCATCAAAGGTGGGTCTATACTTTCATGAAAATTAGAAATAGCTGCCAATTGAACCTTGATGGTAGAGACCGAAGAACCTTGATTGAATAAAGAAGCTAAAAACTTCAAAACTTCTGGTACCGGGGCAGTAATGGGATCTAATCCCCGGAGTTGGGCCCAAATGGCGAATCTCTTCCATTTGCTGTTATACATTTTTTTAGTCGAATTCTTGTGGGCCGAGGACAAGATATGTATGACTTCCGAGTCCAAAACCTGGTTCCTGACTATGGTTGGAAGTGGAGGAGCCAAGCTGTTAACCTCAACGAGTGAAGGGACTGATGAAGCTGTCCCAACTGGTGGATCAAGAGGTCTGGAACCTGGTCCAGGAACCATGGACCGGCCAGTGCGTATTTCCAAAGAAAGGGCAGCGAGACTTGATGAGGCCAGTATGGGGCAACTAAAATCATCTTGCTCTGCAAGTGAATCGCCTTCTGGTTCACCCTGGGAAGAAGGGGAACCGGTGGAAAGGCGTACAGTAGGCCGGTGGGCCAAGCTTGGACTAGGGCGTCCTTGGGAAACCCCCCCCGGAACTGGGGTGAGAGAGAAGAACTGTTGACATTTCGTGTTGAGAGGAGTTGCAAAGAGGTCGTAACAAGGAGTTCCCCATCTTCTGAAGATCTGAGTTGCCACTCTGTCGTTCAGAGACCACTCGTGCGGGGAGAGAATAGTTCTGCTCAGTCTGTCGGCTATCACATTGGATCTCCCCGGAATGTGTGTTGCTACCAAGAAACGGTTGGTTGCAATCGCCCAATCCCATACTTTCATGGCCCCTCTGCAAAGGGGGTAGGACCTGGTCCCTCCCTGCTTGTTCAGGTACCAGACTACTGACATGTTGTCGGACTGAACGGCAATCATGCCCTGGGGGAGGTAACTGTGTAGTGCTTGTAGCGATAGAAGCACCGCCCTCAATTCCAGTATGTTGATGTGGAGGGAACTCTCGTCGTGGTGCCACTTGCCTTGGACTGACCTGCCCAGGTAATGTCCCCCCCACCCCGTCTGGGAGGCGTCCGTAGTCAAAGTGGCCACTGGAGGTGGAGGAACGAAGGGTTGCCCCTGATCCAGGTTGGAGGAAAGAAGCCACCAACGGAGGTCCTGTTTGCACGTCTCCGTGATTAGAATGAGGTGACTGAGAGGGAGATCCTGATAAGACCACTGGACTGACAGGAGCCACTGGAGAATCCTCATATGCAATCTTGCTAAGGGAACTAGGAGAACGGTAGCCGACATGGAACCCAACAGTTGTAGGACCATCCTGGCTGGGGCTCGGCGTTTGAGGAGCAATGCTCGAACTTGAGACTGTAAAATTTCTATCCTCTCTGTAGGAAGATAGACCCGCATTTGCTTTGAGTCTATCTCTACTCCAATAAACCGTATGCGCTGAGATGGCAGCAACACAGACTTTTCCCAATTGAAGGTGATTCCTAGGGAGTTGCCTAGAGATACAGTGGCTGCAAGGTTCTGTAAGAGTAGACGCCTGGAGGTGGCAGTTAGAAGCCAGTCGTCTAGGTATGGAAACACCTGGAATCCTAGACTTCTCAGGTGAGCAGTCACCACCGCCAAGCATTTGGTGAACACCCTGGGGGCTGTGGTGAGACCAAAGGGCAGTGCACGGAACTGGAAATGACTGTCTCCCAGGCTGAAGCGCAAGTGTCTCCTGGACGCCTGATCTATCAGAATGTGATAATAGGCGTCCTTGAGATCTATGGAGCACATCCAAACACCTTCCTCCAGCAGCGGGAGAATGGATTGTAAGGTGACCATCCGGAACTTGGACTTCTTGACAGAATGGTTGAGTTTGCTGAGATCCAAAATGGGCCTCACGTCCCCGGTCTTTTTTGGCACCAAAACGAATCTTGAGTAAGTCCCTAATCCGGTCTGGTCTTCGGGACCGGTTGGATGACTCCTTTTTGAAGCAGCTTTGAGATTTCGATGGCTGCGAGATCCCGTTGACTGGGTGGTGGGTCCGGGATTTTTCGGGATGGTGGGGGGGGCTGAGAAAAAGGGATGGTGTAACCTCCGGCAATGATTCGGAGCACCCATCGGTCCTGAGTGATATTCTCCCAGGCCTTTAGGTGCCTCGAAAAATGACCCCCGACTGGCTCCGGCGCAGTCGGGCAATCCTTCAGGGATGCTGGAAGGTTGAGGAGCCACGAAAGGACTCGCGGTCTCCAGTGTTGCAGGGGCCTCTGCCGCCTCTGGGACGGCGTCTTCCTGAAAAATTTCCCCCTCCTCTGCCTCTAGAAGGGGAATCATCCTGCTGTGTGGGGTAAGTCTTTTGGGACTTACGGAACCACATTTTCCCCCCTCTTCTAGCCTTGGGATAAGGCCGGAAGGGAGTGGAAAAGCGTGCCCCTACGGCAGTCAAAGTCTTACCCTCTTGTTCACAGCGGGTCAAGGTGTCCTTTACCTTGGGTCCAAACAAGGAGGACCCATCAAAGGGAGCATCGGCAAAGGAAGACTTGAAGGCCTCCGCAAAGTGACACAGGTGGAGCCAGGCTTGTCTCCGTAGAGCAATACATGTTCCCGCCGCTCTACTCGCCCCCTCGGCTGCATACGAAATGAGCCTCATGGACGAGTTCGATAATGATAAGGTAGCCAGCTGAGAGCTAACCGTCTGGGCCAACTGCTCAGGTAGGTTACCAGAGAGGGTATCTGAAAGTTCCTTGACCGGATCCCTCTGAAGTCTGGTGAAGTGCGTCAGATAATTCAAAGACCTTAAAGTAAAGGCTGCTGAAGTAAGGGTGCGCTTCCCGTACCGATCCATGCTCCTAGACTCTTTATTAGGAGGATGGATGGACGTAGACGCCTCTGCCACATCTTGTTGGGTAGCAGATGCCACCACCAGGGCATCTACAGCCACACCTTTAGAGAGGAATTCCTTTTCGGGGGGGGGGGCTGAAAGAAATTTATTAGGGCGAGCTGGCACCGGTTCCACAGAATCCGGGTGTTCCCACGCCCTTCGAGAGATCAAATCCAGAAGCTCATCGAAGGGCGGAGACACCCAGGAGGCGGAGGGCTGAGCCCCGAAGGCCTTGAGGAATACCGACTCCTCAGCAGAAGGGGGTTTGGATTGCCAGTCGCCTCGTTGCTTCAGGATTTCTAAGATGTCCGCAAAGGAGACATCATCCGAGGACGACTTGGGGGACCCCTCCGCATCATCGAGGTCGGTGTCCGAGGTGAGAGACTCGTCCAGGGAGTCGACGTGCTTCCTCTTGCACTGTCTCTTCCTGGGAGGTTCCTCCGAAGAAGCCTCGGAAGGACCTCCAGGAAGGGGGGAATCCCCAATGGGGGTGACCTCAGGCCCCAGGGCTCCGCTGTCTTGAGACAGGGTGGCTACAAAGGAACCAGTCTCCGTGCCAAGGGAAGGTGCCGGAGAGATGGTGGAGGTAGCCAAAGAAGATTTGGCCAAAGCACTCCTCATGGCCCTGAAGGCCGGACCCCCAGAGTCCTGGGAAGGTCCGACCTCTGAGGCCACAACAGTAGA
This sequence comes from Protopterus annectens, assembly GCF_019279795.1. NCBI lineage: Eukaryota > Metazoa > Chordata > Ceratodontiformes > Protopteridae > Protopterus > Protopterus annectens. The sequence goes on along the minus strand of NC_056735.1, from coordinate 974,006,276 downwards.
CGGCACCCCCGCAGCCGACGCACTGAGAGGGAGGCTCGGAACCGAAACCATCGGTCCCAAAGCTTCACCCCCGAGGCCGACCGAGGAGGTCCGTGTACCAAACTCCGACCTGAAGGTCGTGGTTGGAGTAAGGGTCGGAGCCGACCCGAAAACCTCCACCGGCTCCACCAGCACCGACTCCAACGGTGCCGAGGCTGTTGGAGGAGGAACCAAGACAACAGGGTGGACAATCGGCTCCGGAGCCGACTGGGCTGGAGCCGAGACTAACTTTTGGAAAACTGGAGACTAAAACAGCCTTTGAAGCACCCTGTCTATATCCGAATCGGACATCCTCGAGGACCGAGAGGAGACCGATCGGGCCCGAGTTGACTTCTCCGCCGGTTCCGAAAGACTGGGGGACCGGCTCCGAATAGTCTCAAGTAGTATCGGCACCGAGGGAGATTCCACCAGCACAGCAATTTCCCTCGGAGCCGACGGGGACTTCGGCACCGAGGTAGAAGAGTCTGAGCGAGCGACCTTTCTCGGCTCCGAAACCAATGGTGCCGGAGAAGGTGACCCGCCTCTCGATGCTCGAGCGCTCGGCTCAGAGGACAGAGGAGTCGAGGCTGGAGGCATCGAGGCAGACCGTTCCGACCTCGGCTCCGAAGTCCGTGGAGCCGACGGAGAAGCCTGCCTTGATTTTTTTGCTGTCGGCTCCGACGGACTGGTCGGAGCCAAAGACTTCTTCTTCCTGGAGGGAGAGGGGGAAGAAGATAAAGCCTCCTCAAAAGAAGGGGTGATAAGCCCCTTCAGTATCAATTTGTTTTTCCTCTCTTGGAGGACACGAGAAGAAAACGCGTGGCATACACTACAAGACTCTTGAAGGTGCTTAGGGCCTAGGCAATAAACACATAGAGAGTGGTCATCCGTGATTGACATCTTGTACCCACACTTGGTACATTTTTTAAATCCCGAAGGCCTATGTTCCTTCGACATCACCACAAAGGCACACTACCAAAACCAGACTAAGGAAAAACAAATAACACAGAGAGATGCCAAATCCCTCTAACTTAAACAGGATAGGCAGTAAATCAGACACAGACTGTAACTAAAACACAGCTCTAGAAGAGCGCAAGGGCAAGGCCCCTCTAACTAAAACGGGACCTTGTGTTAGAGGAACAAATACCACACAAAAAACTTTTAGCAACAAAGGAGGCTGTAACACGGCCTGAAGTAGTGCGCGAGGAAACCCCTACTGTTTAAGCGGGAATCTTAACGCTAAAAACTAAATTCACACAACTCTCAACAAATCACACAAAACGATAAGTAGCTGTTAAAACAGCTTTTTGGTTGAAAATTTTGACAGAAAATTTGTCAGTAAAGAGTACTTAGCTCAGCCAAGTCGAGACCACGTCTATTGCTGTCAAGCGGCAAACGAGATCTGGGGAAGCTGTGGTGGTGCATCCTGGGATGTAGAATAGCTCAGCCAATAAGAGACTTCTCTCTATAGTATAGCGTGCTGAGTCGGAGCCGAGGATCGGCTCCGAACCCATCAGTACAGAATGTAGGCGAGATAGGATCACATAACATCCAGGGTTAAGAGGAGTGAAAAGATCCCCATATTACAGGAAGTGTAACGTATACTGTGATTCCATCAACAGAAAGTACACTCGCCTTTGATGCCAGAAGATCAAAACACTGTGTATCACATGCCCACGTCAGGCCAGCACTTTTATTTGTATTCAGTACGGATACTGTTTTTAACAATAAACATTGTTACTGAATTATCATTTATGACTTAGGCAATCATACATTTATATATTTGAAAACAAACATTTTGACATTGTTTCAGTTGCAAACATTATACATCACCTATAATCGTCTATACAGTCATTGTCAGTCAGATATTACATAGCTCATTCAATTCCTACCTGCCCTTAAATCTAATTCCCTCCAAAACATTGTATTTATCCCATAATTTGGATTTTTTCTATGTAATTTGCCCCTACCATTTTCTAAAGATCCCACTTTCAATTCATTTCTCTGTTACTATAGTCACTACTTCTAGTATAGTTGGTTTAGACTTTGATTTCCATTTTCTAGTAATTGCTTTTTTGGCAGCCTCAAGAATTAAACTTAGCAAGGAGTTACTATATATATCAGGGCAATTCCAATCCTGTAGCATAGCTCAAAAAAATAACTTCCTTACTTACACCAATTTGTTTACCCAGTATTTCTGACAGAGTAGTCAGTAAAGTCATTATACTCCCAAAAATATGTTCCCAGTTAACCTCTTTCTTCCCCATCATACCTCAAATGTTTTTTTTTTTCAAATTGCTTATCCAATCTCTCTTCCCAATCCTTTCTAACCTCCTCTGATGGATTCCTACAGTCATCATGTAATATTTTGTATGCCCTACTAATTACCCCTTTTTTAAAAGCAGCTTCTGTTCTAGGTTCTACTAAAAACTCCACCAGTGCTGGTCTTTTGCTTAGGATCCCCCTATTTGTTTCTCTTTGCCTGTACTCTGATATCAATCCTTGATAGGGAAGGCGGTCTCTAGCCTGAAGGCCAAAATAATTCTTGCTTCTTCCCATTCTATTATCTTTCCCAGTCTAATTATTTGCTCCCAATACCTTGGTTCCTTTGCCAGTTTTCTTCAGTAAATGCTAGCCCCGTCTTGCCTTTGCTGTGTAACCCTAATTGCAGTCATCCCTATCAGCAGACCTTCCTTTCTCCTTTCCTGTGTTGGTGTAATTCTTAGAATACTTTCTGCTACTTTATAAATACAATATTCTGTATGGTTTTTGTTATTCTCGTTAAGGATCTACATCCAAAATCGCATTCTCTCCTTGTTTCTTGAGCTTCCCCCCAATTCATTATCATCCTTTTTCACTTCGAATTATAGCTTTTTGCTTGTGCTGTGTATGGGAGCCTTAATTCTTTAGCTCTGAAACACCCTTTGAAATCATGTAATCCCATACCACCTTGTTCTGTTGGAAGGATCATCTTATCCCTCGTGATTCTTGCCGTCTTCCTGTCCCAGTAAAATCCTTCAACTCATTATTAATTACTATCAACAACTTCTCCTTTAGTTGATGACAATATGCCTGACCTGTGTATAAAACTAAAGGGAATAAATACATCTTCAATGCTTGTATCCTTTTATCCATAAAATTTCTCAGTTTTTGCATTATCTTTTTGTTTTTTTTTTCTCTTCCCACATATCCTTAGCTGCCATAACAGAATCATTTTTTTAATCCATACTCATAATTACTTTGTTTTATCATGCTCCCATACAAATGGGTATTGCTGAACCAATTTGTGTGGGTAAGAAGTTTATAGCTATTGACTTTGTTTTATCGTCATTAATTCTGTAACCCGAAAAGACCTGAAACTGTCTCAGAATGTTCCACAATGCTGAAATGTCCTTTTGTCCTTTTCTGGTTTTATCAGGTACAAAATAATATCATCTGCATATAAGGCTAAGTTTTCTTGATTACCATCCCCAGTGTGGATACTGTTGTACGGAACAAGGGGTGCTGCACTCATGGGGTACCCCTGAATATGATAGGGGTACTGTGCTCATGGGGTGCCACTGAATATGAAAGTCAGTTGAGGTCCCTTGTTTGGCAGTTTAGCTGAAATTAAAATATTTCCTTGACCTCCATTGGTGGCAGAAGAATATGTCCAGATTTACCTTAAAACAGCAGCATAAACAGTACAACTAAATATATACAGGTCCCTGTATCAGTATTTACATGTTCATATTCGCAGTTAAATCTTATGTTAAGTAGTGTTAGAACATTACTGCATGTATTTTCTCCTTGGGTCAATGCTGAAGAGAGTTTTTTATTGTTCGCTGGGACTATCCCTGTCAGCAAAAGTAAAATAAATAGGTCTTTAATTTATTCCCCATATCATTATCTCTCTTAAATTTCCACAACTATCATTATTTATGTATTCTCTACGCATGATTTTTTTATACATTCATACATAAATGATTTGTGTTAGTTGTTTAAATAACACTGTATTAAACACTGATATATCAAACAGCCTCAAATACACAGGGTTTTGTTGGCCACTCTGGTAGTGTATATGGGTAAAGTTCATACTACAGCCCAAGTGACCCAGGTTTGATAATTATTTTGAGCATCTAAAGTATCAGGAAGTGATGGAGATGATCATCCCCGGTGTGTGGGTGGTTCCATTAGTGGGAATGTCTTGATGTGTTCAAAAAAATGCAGACATGCATACATAAATACAAGCTTATATCTACATCTGTATCTCTCTCTCTCTATATATGTGTATGTGTGTGTGTGTGTATATGTTTGTGTGGGTGTGTGTGTGTGTGTGTAATGTGAGGCACACACATGTACATCATCCTGCAGATACTGACCAACTTTACAGTAATCAACTAAATAAACTTCATCTAATGCTGCAAAGTTTAATTCAGCTAAAGCAGTATTGATTAAATACAATATGGGTAAAGTCACTGCACTGATCAGACCCCTTGTATGGTAAGATTATGGTTATGTTACAGTCTGCATTGATATGTTAAAGGTACTGGGCAGAGGTGAAGTAGCATGAATTGCACATCTTGCGTGTTAAATGAAAGTGTTATCTCTGGGATGAAAACCTGGGGTGCTGGTCGTCACATTAACAAAGGGGACCAGAGTGTCCTATCTTTAAATGTATCATCCCCCCCCCCCGCCCATCAACAACCTAGGACAAAATGCAATTAAGAAGTTCTTAGCTGATAGCTGAACATTGGATTCAGTGGGATTACCGCAGATTCTGCTCAGACTGTTAACTGTGAACCAGCGGTTTAACTTTGTGCACATGGCTGAAAGGATGTAGGAGTTTCCTAACCCACTCATGGATATGCAGTAGGAGGCACTGCAGGGGTATGGATACCATGGCCAACACTGCACTCGGACCAGTGTGTGTGTGAATTCAGTGAGAATTGTTCCTGCATTCTTCACATTACATTGAAGTTATTAGAGATGTGTACTGGGAAATGATGAAATTCATAATATTCATGGACATGACGTCAAAATGTAGCAAAACGTGCAAGGGTTCATATTAGGAGACCTTACAGTGGAATCTGTTAGTATTGCAGTTTCAGCTGACTGTGATGTCAGGCATGCACTGCCAAGTGTGAGTGGTTGTCTGTTACTGTTGTTTTTTAGTCTCAGATGACTGTGACCTCAGACACACACATCTGAGTGTAAGTGGGATGAGAGTCTGCATCACCATAGCTGAGGCCATGCATTGAAAAGGTATGAGATGTTGTCTTCTGAGGAAGTTACCAAGATGACAGTCTTGTTCTTTTTACAGAGACAAAAAAAATCCATGGTATAAACTTTCTTGCAAAAAGATATAAATGAAACTTTTGTTTAAATACACTTTTTTCACATTAAGTATATATTGCACAATAGTTTTGTTTTCTTTTTGCAGTAAATTGTATACCTGACATTATCTGGTCATTCTTTTGTATGTATCCCTTTTGGACTTGTTGTAGGTTTAGGCTTGCCTGATTGGTGATCGTTTTATGCTTGTGCTCACTAGTGATAAGAAGGGGGGGTAAGACACTAGCAGATGGATTAGGGCAGTGGCTGCAGACTTGCTGATACTGACCCATTCTGTGCTACTGAAGGAGCACCTGTTTCAGAAAAAGCTCTTTCTTGATAGGTCAGACTACAGTCCCATCCTCATATGATGTCACTACCTGTAGTTAGCAATTAGATGAATGAGATCACAATTACAGCCAATGGAAATGTGGTTTCCTCGCAGGGTCACTGGGCTTACTGTCAAAGACAGGTTGTAGAGCTTGATCTGGGTGAGTCCTGGAGCAGAACTGCTGCCTTTTCTTATCAGTTGGAATCCACAGCGGTGGTTTAAGCATCTGTAAAGGATATACCTGCACCCCCCCACACCTCCTGATAATTATATATACAAACTCCCAAGATCGCACTACAGTGGAGAAAAGGGTACATTTTCAATATTCACTGCACTGCGATCTCATCGGAAACATTGAAAACTGTATATTTTAATTTTAATGAAGTGTTTGAATGTAGTAGCCATTGTCTTTCTGCATGATCTGAATTCAGGAAGTCCCAAGTAGATATTATTTATGTTAGCGTTATAAACAATTTTACTTTTTTTCATTATTTTATGTAATGTATTGATTTAGTTGTGTTCAGTTTTACTGATTGAGTTTGCTTTTTGTATTTTGTTTTATATTATTACAAGGTTTTTATTTTCAGCCATTGGTTTTAATTTTGTTTAATTGTTCCTTGTGAGTATTGTCTAGCTGTAATGCTAGGCTATATTTTTAGTTGTTTTGGGTTGAGTTACTTTTCCAGCTGGTTCTGCTAATTTGTTTCTGGTGTAATGTAAGCCGAGACATCTGCTAGTAGTATTTCAGTTACTCTTTAGTAATAATTGTTGCCTATGTAGTTATACAGAATTGGTAGGAGCAATATAATTGTAGTAGATTTCTTGTACTTTGTGTTCCAGTTAATTTTTATCACTGCTCACAAATAAGCAGAGTTCTTAGTTTTTTTTTTTTTGCTAGTGTTTGAATTGCACTTGTTAACTGAGCAACCTAAACTGCTATCAGATGTACATCCTTAAGAGATGTTAAGACTGGTTTTGTTTCACTGATTTAAGTATTTCTATTTCAGCTTCCTATATGTACCCGATTCTTCAGTCTCTCTGTGCACTGTTTTGTTTTTTGTGGTATTTTACATTTACTTGTAGTATTTATCACAGCATTGACTATGTGATGATGTATGAGCATTATTCATTTGAAAAACCTTAAATAACACTCCCCTAACAACACACCCCGTGGTAAGGGACTTGGGAACTCAGGTTGACCATAACCTGAACTTTGATCAACATTTGTCTGTGGTAGTGAGGAAATCTTTCTACATGGCACAACTTGTAAGTCAGGGCACAGCATCCAGATCTAAGGGGATCACAGTCCCACTATACTCAGCCCTCATTAGACCAGTAATTGAGTACAATGACTGACCAGCCATTTGCAGTAGATGGAGTGACCACAGAAGTTACTCATTAAAGGAATTCAGTGTGTAAATAGGTCTTATGTGGACCGCCTGAAAGCCCTGTCCTGTACTAACTCTCCTGCAGTTTACTGAGGGGTGATCTATGCCTAATCTGCAAGGTATTCTCTGATCCAGCCCTGATGGATCTGCCACAAATTTGCAAAACAAACAGCACTATAATTACCTGATCTAAGGATCTAAACCTTGTCTATGACATAAACAAAGTTGGAAGGACAGGTATGCATATTGGAGATTACACCTTCTCTGGAACAGACTGTTCATTCATGTGAAGTAGAGCTCTTCCCTAAGCCTGTTTAAGCCTATTTAAATGCAGTTTGAACTAATGGATGGGAAATCTCAAATACAGCCCTAGCTTGTCATCTGTGACCCTTACGGACAGGGGTAATTGACTATGGAGGACCAATACCTAAATCACAGACTGAGACTAAAAAAAGCAATTAACCCAATAACTTCTTATGTGTGTATAATATTTATGTACAATGTATCTATCTTATAGCCTCTTTAGAAGATGTTTAGTAACAAAAAGCAGATGCCCTATGCTGGCCGTCTAAAAAAACTCCAGCTATACTCTGTCGCATATTGTCTACTCAGAGGCGATCTCTGCTTAACATACAAGGCCATGTCAAACCCAGAGCTGTTGAACATGCTACACTTAAAGAAATCCTAATCCCTCAGAGCCACATGCTCCAGGGATCTAAACCCTGTCATCACAATGAACAAAACATGCTGGAGGGATAGGTTCCTGACCCAGAGACTCCCCAGACTTTGGAATAGACTGCCCATACATGTCAAGCAGAGCGCCTCTTTGGCCCTCTTCAGAAGGAACCTTGACGATTGGATGGGAGATTGGAAATTCACCCTGGGGATCCAGGCAGTCACCCTGTTAGACAGGGGTCCAGGGATGTAAATATTGTGGGAAGAAATAACCAGTCAGTAAAAACAAAATGAAAACTCCAGCACAGCTGGAACTTCACCGAGTGACCTCCCAAACCTATTGTATCAGAGGCACATGGGATATATGCAAATGATCCTTATGAACATCAGGTGTTTCAGCTAATTGGCGATTCTGAATGCCCATGACTTGTTTCGTCATTTTACTGGACAATTTCAGGCCAATAAAGCCAAACCCCACTAGCTGTAGATATGCACATTTTGGCCTTGTTATGACCTCATCAGCACAGCACAAGCAGAGTGTTTGACTAAGCATTAGAAACACAGGGCTGATGTCCATTATCATAAGGGTCACTGCAAAAATATCCCAAACAACAAACTAAAACACTGAGTGAGAAAGTCACTGAAAAACCAATCAGTAAAAACCAAATGAAAACTCCGGCACAGCTGGAACTTCACTGAGTGACATCCCAAACTTCTTGTACAGAGGCACATGTAATATACGCAAATGATCCTTATGAACATCAGGTGTTTCAGCTAACTGGCAATTCTGAATGCCCATGACTTGTTTCGTCGAAGAAATAGCCAGGGAATTGTTATGGCTGGGCTTGTATAGGCCCTAGGGCCGATAGCCTAGTATCAACCTATGAACATATACTCTTTTGTATGATTTTTTTTTTGTCAAAAAACAAGCCACCCTGGTGGAATAACAAAATCAATAGGCTGTACAACAGAAGGAAGAAAATCATGGCAAAAATATGAGGTGCAGCACCCAACAGGATAAAGGTACTCTCATCAAACTAAACAAACTCAGAGGACAAATAAAGTCTACCAAAGCCTTATGCCTCCCATGTCAAGGACAACCACAAGACATTCTTAACTATGCCTGAAATCTCAAAGGCAATACACAGTTGTGTACAGTATTGGCTGACAAATTCAGCTCCAACTTTAACCCTCTCTCCCTCTCACCCTTCCCTCAGGAAACACCATGAAATATAACTCCCCCTGCTATCACTAGGGAACAGTTCCTTAATGCTTCTTCTAAGACCAAGAACAATATCCCAGGATGCCTTCTAAATAGCATGAAACATGACCTGTCAGGCAATATGAAATTGCTGATTAACTGTAGTCTCCAAACAGGCTTCATGCCTTATGAATGGAGAACAGAAACAGTCATCCCTCTGCACAAAGGTAGACCATCTACAAGCCATGGCAAGAATTATCATGGAAATGATCAATAACGATACAGTAAACCTCAAGACACTGGATACAACCCAGTTTGGTTTCATCAAGGGCAGGTTATAAGCAATGAATGATGGCAAAATGGTTCACACTGCCTACCTTGACCTGGCTGAGGCATATGACACAATACCCCAGTCGGGCATTGTTGACAAACTCAGGAGGTTAGGTACAAACCTATATGTCACCCAGTGGATAGCCAACTGGCTCACAGACAGGACCCGGGAAGTTAGAACTGGGGAGTCCACCTCTACAAAGAGGCCAGTCGTAAGTGGAGTCCCTCAGGGATTGGTCCTTGGACAGCTCATTTTTGGCATTTTTTTCTCTGAAGTCAAAGTCAATGTCAGTGGTCAATGGCTGACTAAATTTGCAGATGATTGCAAATTAGGCGTTGTCATTGAATCCCATACTGACTCAAATGTTCTCCAGGAAGGGATGATGCAGATAAAGAACTGGTGTCAGAGCCATGGACTAAGACTAAAACTAAATACCAAGAACTGCATAATAGTATCCTTTGGGAAGTCATCCACCCCTACTAACTATCATATTGACAACACACCCCTTAGAGTTGACTCATTAGTCAGGGACTTGGGGAGACTCTAATCTAGCATTGACCATCATGTGTCTGCAGTAGTGAGGAAATCAGTCTATGTGGCACAACTCATAAGCAAAGGTATCACATCTAAGTCTAAGAAAGCCATTGTTCCACTGTATTCAGCATTCATCAGACTTATCATTGAGTACAACGCCCCCTTTGGTATGTACATAACCAAGCATATCCAACAATTGGAACATCCACAGAGGTTCCTCCCTAAAAGAATACATAGTGTAAGAAGAGTGTCTTATGAAGACCACCTCAAGGCCCTATCCCTGTATTCTGTCCCCTACAGGCTGTTGAGGGGAGATCTACACATGGCATACAGGGCATTTTCAGACCCCACTCTGATGAACCTCCTGCATATCCAGAAAAAAACAGCACCAGAATTACCCTTTCTAAAGACTTAAACGTTGCCTGTGATATAAATATGACCTGCTGGAGAGACATGTAAGTATCCCAGAGACTGTCTCTCTGGAACAGGCTCCCCAACCATGTGAAGCAGTGTTCCTCCCCACCCAAATTCAATTGTAACTTGGACAGTTGGATGGGAGGAACAGGAAATTCATCCCTGGCTTGGCACCTATGTCTCTCATGGACGCAGGCAACCTGTAAATGGTTCATCTCCCAGGCCCCTGCTTGTAAATGTTTCATCCCCCAAGCCCCTGCTTACACTTATCAAGGGTACCAGAACATGTCAGAGATTTGGAATGCATGGCTAGGCTTAAAAATTCCTTGTGGTCATTAACCTAGTAAACACACATATAAATAGCAATGAAATACAATTAAACAATAATAAAATGCAGTTACTCAGTAAATTGCTTTAAAACAGTGCAAATGTGATAAATTAGCTCACAATCACAACAGTAAAACATCTCAAATAAAGCAGCAATTCAGTAGAATACTTTCATAAATTTAATAAGGCTGCCAACAAGCAGTAACAAATGCAGCAAAATAAATACAGTTGAACACCAAGGCACAACCAGCAAAATGAACTAGGAAGAGGCACAATATTTTTTTTTAGTGAGGAGACAGATGATAACTGAAGGTTAAGAAGCTAAAGGGGTGGGCCTTCACAAATGATTTCACTGTACTCATTAGAATGAGCTAACGTAATGGGACTGAAAGGAGTGTCCAATATGAAATTTATAGAAGAGGTGGGCAACTCAAAAGCCACCAAGTTTTAATACCACAACAACATCTGGGCAGATGGGTGGGATACAAGATCAGAACAGAGGTAAGGCTTGAATTCACTAGGCCTAAAAGCAGTTGCACATTTTAAACCAATATGCAGCCCATATTGTTTTAGTTAATCAGAAGTGCAGAAAACAGTTGAAAATAAGCATTTATCTTTTGTAGTCTCACAGCAATTTTTGTAAAACAGTAGAGCAAGGGCAGAAGGCCTAACTCACTGCAGCTTTGAGCAAATAAGAACAAACTGATTTAAACACTGGCTATTTAAGGCAGAGAAACACGAACCAGCCTAATTATCCAATCAAAAAAACAGAGCCTTGTAGTAGTAACATTAGCCAGATCAGACCAAACTGAAAACCCCTCACATGAAGAAACAGCTAGACCTCTCTAGACAAAAGACTGTACTACAAGCTCCAAAGGGCACAGGCAGTAATAGATATTCAGCTCTATGCTAATGTTTTCCACGTAGAACAACAAGTAAACTGAACAGAACAAACAGAGACATAAAAAGGAGACAAAGATCAGAACAGAAGTAAGGACTGAATTCACTAAGCCTAAAAACAGCTGCACAGTTTAAACAGATATGCAGCAAATATTGTTTTAGTTAATCAGAAGTACAGAAAACAGTTGAAAATAAACATTTATCTTTTGTAGTCTCACAGCAGTTTTCGTAAAACAGCAGAGCAAGGGAAGAAGGCCTAACTCACTTCAGCTTTGAGCAAATAAGCATAAACTGGTGCTCTCCCACATAAATTACCATTTTCTGCTTCACCCTGCATGTAGTAGTCTCACACACACACACACACACACACACACACACACACACACACACACACACACACACTTTGGCATTTAGCCCTTGACTTTTCACCAGTGGCAGGAATGGAGTGGCTAGCATTTTTTTTTTAACTTTAAAGCAGAAATATGCCATAGCTTCGATTGTTGTTCCTATATTCTCATGCCTTTCAGTCAGGTTAGACTTTATAAAGATTCTCAACTTCCCCTTCATCCCAGATAGAAGATAATGTGCCCCCCCCCCCCCAATGACACACTGGAACAGACCGGATGTCCGAACACTCCTGTCACAATATTAATGTTACTGCCTGGCTGATGGTTTTCTTCCTTGCTTGGTATCAAAGCTGCTCTAAGTCACAGATGAAAGTTATTCAAAAAACAAGTAAGTGATTTTTTTTGGTACCATACATATGTTAGCAGCAGCAGGATTGTAGCTAGAGTAGAGGAAGGGCCAGATTTCCAAGGTGCAAACTGTAAGGCAGCACACAGAATTATCAGGGAGAAGAGCTGCTAACTGGATATGTGCACAGTACCACTACCAACATTCATTTTACTGGCTGAAGTCGCAGGTGTTAGATGTTAAGAAATTCAGCATGGAGCTAGTAGAAGCTCTTTTTCCATCACTCCTTAAATATTTCATTTTCTGGTAAATCAGCAAGGATTAAATTCAGTCCATAATGCCAGTAAGACTTTCATACTACTACTTGTTCAAAAATGTAAGTTTATGCAATGTCTGTTAGTCTGTTAACTTATTAAGTGAATTAGAGTTGTCTGCTTTTCACTTGTCCCCAATTTTGCAGAACATCTCTAATTTTGCCTCATATTTCTGCCCTGTCAGTCCTCCAATTCTTCATGTTCTGGTACTTCACTAAAAATTACGGTCAGTAAATAATGCCAGTCATTACAGTTTCATAGTTCTTATTGTTCAGGAAATGCATGTCAATGCAACACCTGTTATGATAACTTTTTAAGTGAACTAGAGCTGGTTGGCGCTAATCACAGAGGATTAAGGCCTTGAGCTGTTAAACTGCTGACTGTAGCCAAAAGCAAAAGTTTGGATTCCTTTCATCTGCTGTGCATCTTTGAGCAAGTCAGTTGACCTGTCAGTTGACCTGTCAGTACTCCATGGTCACTCTTAAAAGAAGTACTTTTTCCAGTGAGTTTACTTGATTACCAAATAGATTCGAAAATCGGATGTTGTCCCATTTGGGGCCTTTGCTCCACCCCCCACAAAATGTTTGACTTTGTCCAGAATATTTAAGCAAAGACGATAATAGGCATTTTGGTCTGTTCCTTGAAAATATGTGGCTCTGTGGTAACCAGCTGTGGACTGCAGCCATTAAATAATGAGAGTCAGGTGAGTTTTACACTTTGTATCCTTAAGAAAATGCTTACTAATGCAAAGTTTGCTATTCTAACAATTTTCTATGTAGATAAGAGTAATATTTAAAATCTGTTCCTGATTTGGAGTCTTTGTTTCTGATTCTTGAACTGAGAAGTTGAGAGGAAATGCAATTGGGTTGCATTGTATGGTTTTGACAGCAGCATGCTGAGATACATTTCTTGGCCATTATGTTTTTATTGATTCAGTTACCTGATCTAAAGCAAGTATATGAGACGAACATCATAGAAGTGTTGTAACTGATGACTTTTTGTGTGTGTGTGTGTGTGTGTGTGTGTGGAGAGGGCATACTTCTCAACTATACTTGATTTTGCCTCATATTTGTGGTCTGTTTCTCATAGAGTTAGTGATTTTTCGCAGTGTTGCGGATTGCAGTCACAAAAATAATGATGTACTCTGTATCCCAGAGTAGTTATGGTATAAACAAAGGAACAAATTATAGTAAACAGAAGCATCATATGAGCCATGTTCATTACGAAAGATCATTGGTTTCCTTGTTTTGTTGGCTGTTGACAGTAAATGTATTATTTTGTTGTGAATAAACTGGGAAACATGATATCCAATATTTTAATAACTCTGAAAATATTTTTAATTTAGCTGTTTTTTTTTTTTTTTTTTTGCAGGACTTGTGTTAGGCTACAAAAGAGTTTGCCTTGTACTTAGTGCAGATGAGTAAGGCTACAAAGTCACTTCTACAGGTTACTTCACCAGGCAGTGCTCCTCTTCTGCAACTGAAACTGAACATCTGCATCCACTGGGCTGTTAGCAAATGGGTTATACATTCATTTTTGAATCTCTGCACCCTTCAAATAGCCATTAATTAATGCTTCATTATTTCACTATGAATCATAGAAAATCTCTTGTAGTTTAATGGCTTGCTAGTTGCACTTTCAATAAATTTAAGTTTCAAGGGAAGAGAAGTTTACTGTTGCTCATAACAAGTCTGTTCACCTTGCCAGAATTTTTTTGTTTTGTTTTGCATATCAAATGGCTGTTATTGTTTTCGCTGTGAAATTTATAACAATCCGATAAAAGCAAGGAAGGAAATGGTACGCACACTGTTAGGTATGAAAAGTGCTTCATGGTAACTGGGGAGAGACAGAGAAGTTAATGGGCTATTGGTACTGCCTAGGGTCCCTGGTCCCTTATAGATCTGGCTCTGTAGTTAACAATTTGCAGCATTACATTAGACACATAAGTATATCATCTAGCCAGTTATGTATCCACAAGTTCAAGAACTAGCATATGTCACAACTATGCTGAATGAGCTAAATCCATGGAAAAAATAAGAGTGTTTTACTATTTCTGGTAGTACCTAAAACACTTTTGAGAATTCATGCATGCAAATATTATCCAGGCATGGCCATTCACATGAACCCTTTTTCTGAATTACAAAGTATGTGTAATGCATCTGAGTTACAGGATAGCTTACTTTGACCATCTGAAGTTTGTTGCAGGAGGGTTTGAGTCTGCTTCACAAATCAGATCAGCTTCACCATGGCTGTCACTGGAGAATCTTACAATAGCTGATGATGGAGGATCTATAAAACAAATGGAAATCTTCACCACAATCGTCTACCATAAATAGTTCAGTATTTTTTTAACCAGAAACATAACTACTCAACTATTACCACTGGCACAGGCAATCAAACATTTATATAAATGAAAACAAAACATATTAATGTATCTTCAGTTGCAAATACCGTACATCACATACAGTCACAATCATTCAACCACCACATAGCTTACTCCATTCCTGTCCCCCACTAAACCTCATTCCTCCTCCAAAACACCACTCTGCATGCACTGTTCCCACATTTCCCATCCCTTTCCATGTAACCTGCTCTCACTCTCCTCCAAAGATCCCACCTCCAGTTCTTCCATCCCTGCCACCACATTCACCAATTCCAGCATGGCTGGTCTAGTCCTCAGTCTCTGTTTTCCAGCAATTGCTTTTTTTTAGCAGCCACCAGAATTTAACTCAGCAAGGCCTCACCACATCCAGGCAAATCCAACTCTGCATCAAAACTCAAAAAGTTACCTTCCTAGCCACACAAGTATGCTCACCCAGCACTTCTGTTCAGAGTAATCTGCAGGGAACCCTCAAGGTCTACCAAGTTATCACACTCCCATCTGCAATCCAACCAAGGAAAAATTCCTTAGAGTCAGCAAAGTCACTTCCAACAAAGCCCCCAAATCCTTCACACTTTGCTGCACACTTGGGAGCCATAATATACTTCCCCTGTTTCTTTATGAACCACTCATCCAATCTCTCTTCCCAATCACCTCCAACCTCCTCAGACTGACTCCCACAGTCGTCATGCAATACCTTAGATGCCCAACCAACCAAACCCTTTCCAACTACGGCCTCCTTTCTAGACTCTAATAAAAACTCTACCAGTGCTGTTCTTCCACTCAGGATCATCCCAATCCTCTCCCACTGCTCATACCCCGACATTAATCCCAGACAGTGATGACCATCTCCACCCTGCAGTCCAAATGCACTCCCAGCCTCTTCCTATTTCACTAACCTTCCCTCTCCAATCACCCGCTGTCCCCCACCAGTCCTTCCAGCAAGCTCCAACTCCCATCCTGACTACTCTCCACACCCCCAACTGCAGTCATCCCCACTGGCAGTATGCCCCTGTCCACTTCTTTGCTGGCCTAGCTCTTAAAATACTTTCTGCTACTTTATGAATTTAATATTATGTATGAGTATTGTTATTCTCCTTAAGGATCTGCATTCAAAATCCCAGTCTCTCCTTACTTCTTGAGCTTCCCCCATTTCATCATCATCCCTTTCCACTTTGAATTATAGCTTTTTGCTTGTGCTATATACAGAAGTCTTAACCGTGTAGCTCTGAAATACCCTTCAAATCAGGTATTCCCAAACCACCTCATTCTACTGGAAGGATCAATTTGTCACACTTTATTTTGCACTCTTCCCCTCCAAGATAAAATCCTTCAACTCTATTAATTGTTAACCACAACCTCTCCTCTGGATAACAAAAATATGCCTGACCTGTGTATAAAACTAAATGGACTAAAACCATTTTCACTGACTGTATCTTGCTATCCATATCCATAAAATAGCTTCCAGTTTCTTATTTTTTGTATTACCCTTATTTAGTCTCTTCCTACACATCCTTAGCTGCCAAGACAGAATCATTTCTAAACCATACTCCAAGTCCTTCATTTTATCATGTCTCCATAAATATGGATATGGCTGAATCAATTTGTGCGTGGGTACATAATTTACAAATATGGCCTTTGTTTTACTTTCATTAATTTTGCATCCTGAAAAGACCTGAAACTGTCTCAGAATGTTCCACAGCACTTAAATATTCCTTTCTGGTTTTATCAGGTACAAAATTATATCATCTGTAAATAAAGCCAAATGTTCTTGGTTACCATACCAATTATGTCCTTGAATTTCTGAGTCCTTTATTTTCTTTGCCATTTGTTCTAAATATAACCCAAATAACAAAGGGAAAAGAGGACACCCCTACCTAGTTCCTCTGTTCAAACTGAACTTATCAGAGAGGGGCCTCCCCACCAACTTTATGTTCTCTTCTGATTCCTCATATATTCTCCCAATTAATTATATTATTATGTTAGGGAATGCAAATGCTTCCACTATCCTAATCATAAAATCCCAGCTTATTCTGCTGAATGCTTACTCAGTATCAAGACCCACCAACAACAGTGGTATTTTTCTTACATTCAGCTTCCCTCAGGATCATCACTGTTCTGCTAATGTCAGATGTTTGCCTCGCCTCCACAAAACTACACTGATCCATATCTACTAATTATGTCATAATCTTTGCCATTCTTTCAGCTATTATAGAAATAAACACTTTCTAAACATGGTTTAGAATTGAAATGGGCCTATATGAAGCTGGATCCGATGGGTCTTTACCACGTTTAGGTATTACAGCCACCACAGACGGTTTTCTGAATGTTGATGCTTCTTCTCATTTTAAAAATACTGTTAAACAAAACCTTCCAGATATTAATCAGATGCTTCCCTGCTAGCTTCCAAACTTCCACAGGAATACCATATACTCTTGGAGACTTCCCTGTAGACTGGTTATGCATCACCATTTTATCTCATTTCCTCCTATCCTGTTACTAACTGAGCCTCATTTGCCTTTAACCATGGCATATTTAATTCTTCCATACATATTTCTATTTGTACTTTTTCTTGATTTCTGCTTTATACAGAATGTCATAACTTTTTTAAAATATTTCTAATAACCTCTACAAATTCTCTGGTTATATTTCCTTTCTGTAGGCTCCCTAAGCTTGGCAACAATCCTTTCTTCTTTCTGTTGCCTGAGCCTGTGTGCTAAAACCTTTTGTGTTCTACAGTTACTATCAAAAACAGTTGCTTAACAGCAATCTTTCTAAACTTGTGCATATTAGCCAGGTAATCCCTCATTTTCTCTTTAGCACTCTGCTGCTGTGCCTCTTCTTGCTCTGTGAAATTCCTGCTATTCTGGAATACTAAATAATTCTTGTTAGTATTTAACCATATCTCTTTTTCTTTTATTTAAACCCTATTTTTAAACTCCACTTTCATTTTATCCCACTCCCTAGATATATTTTCTGAAAAAATTTCTATCTTCTCTAATAACTCCTGAATAATTTTCACTACCCACTTATTACATTTGTCTCGGTTTAACATTTACATGGGAAAGTGCTAGTGTCTCATTTTTATTTCATTACCCTGCATTTTACTTCAGTTATTATTGGTGCGTGATCTAAAATAGTTATTGGATAGGTCTCAAAACTTTGAATGAAATGCACGTTCCTGTGAAATATAATTTATGTCTAGCCAAGCCCAGTTTTTGTACCTTTGTGAATAATATGTAAATTCTCTCTGATCTCGTACTACTGAATTCACATCTTACATACCAAATAGTTTCATAAATTTTGTTCAAAAATCTACCCTCTTTAGTTATATTTTCCCTCCTAGGTCCCCAGATATGTCCTCACTACTGCAAATCAAATTCCATTCCTAATCTAAAACTAATAATATTAAGTTATCTATCTCGCCTTCATTCTTGCTGGTTGGGTTCGGAGCCGATCCTCAGCTCCGACTCGGCCATCTTCAAAAGCTCGAGAGTTGCTTACTGGCTCGAGGCCCCCCTATATCCCATGATGCCTGGCGCAAGATACCCAGATCTCATTTGCCGCTTCTGCTACGAGGTTGAGTTTAATGGCTCAGGTCGTATTTTTTCACTTTGCTGATAATATTTAGGACTTTTTGTATTTTATTAGTTATATACTTATTGTCATAGCATAGTTGTAGGTTCTGTGGTGATTGTTAGTGTTTAATTCCCCCTTAAAAACTCGTTTTCTCCATAGAGAGTTTTTCCCCTCCCTCCCCCACTCCCGTTTTGCCTTTTTTAAGGTAAGCCGTTTTAGTTAGAGGCTTATCCTTGTTTTCTTTTTTAAGGTAGACAAATTTTTTCATTAGAAATTGTGTAGTTTGTAGGTCTTATATTATATAGTGTGTGTGCTGTTAGGGTGTGGTAACTTGCGTGGATTGTGTGTGTTTTTCTAGTTACCTACTTCCCCTTGTAAGCTTTCTTTGTATTTGATTTTCCTTTACAGGAATGTCTAAAGACACGAAAGTGTCAGGATTCAAGAAGTGTGACTCATGCTGTCAGAAAATGTCTCTGACAGATGGTCACACTTCTTGTGTCTACTGCTTGGGCTCCCTACACCTGCAGGACTCTTGTTCGGTGTGTCACACCTTTAGTCCAAGAGTCCTGCAGGAGCATAGGAATAAGCTTATCCTTGGGTTTGCTTAAACCTGAAGGATCACCGGCCAAGGCTCAGTCAGTGAAACCTTCTAGGCCATCAAAGCCGTTGGCTCCCAGTTCGGAGCCGTCATTGGGTATGGCTTCTGCTTCAACTTCGGTTCCGGCTGGAACTGAAGTACCTATCTCTAAGTCAACTTCGACTCCGACTGGAGCCGAAGTACCTATCTCCCAGTCGGCCCTGACTCTTCTGTTGGAACCTTCAGGGAGCCGAAAACGCTCTAGGTCACCATCCTTGGAGTCGATACACTCGGCTCCAGGGTCACCCTTGTTGCAATCGGAGCAGAGTCATCGATCCCACTCTTCTCGGTCGTCTAGACTATCTGACCATGATTTGGAGAGAGTGGTGAGCAGGCTTTTAAAATCGCAGGCCCTGGCTAAAATGCTATCCAGCCCCCCTCATCAGGGTTCGGCTCTACCTGTTTCTGCAATAGTTCCTCCTTCGACTCATCCCTTGAGTTTGGAGCCGGAGCATGCTGAGGCTGGAACCGTGGGTCTGTCGGCACCGATACCTCCCCTTTCGGTTCCTTCGTCGGCTCCGATCTCTTCCATGTTGCCGTCCTTGGAGGGATCTGGGCGCCGGGACTCCCTCATCGGCTTTGAGGGGGCGAGTGGCATCGGACCTCTGTCCAACCCCGTTCTCCCTCTTGGAGCTTCGTCGCAGGTGAGTTCGGCTCCTACATCGGCTTCGGAGCCATCTCTCTCTTGGTGCCGGGAAGGATCCCGGTCTCTTTGGAGCCGAAGCCTTCTCCGGTATCGGGAAGGGGTGCCTTCGAGGTCATGAGGAGTGTGCTGGCATCTGAGTCAGCCTCACGGTCAGCCTCATCGGCTCCTCCCCCCATGGTGCCTGCTCCTGCCTCTGCCCCTCCTCCAGACCCCAAGCATGGGGAACAAGCGCTCCAGGGCACCCCATTGGGTGTATCTTCCTCCTCCGAGGCCTCCTCCATTCATTCAGAGGAGCCCCCTCGAAAGAGGAAATGCAAGAGGAAGCATGTTGACTCCCCTGAGTCTGTCACTTCAGATACCGACTTGGAGGAGACGGAAGAGTCCCCGAGATCCCCCTCTGAGGACGTCTCCTTCTCAGACATCCTTGAAATCCTTACACAGATGGGGAACTGGACTACCCTTAACCCTTCTGAGGATGAGTCTATATTACTGGATGCGTTTGGATTCCGACCTTCCACCTCCTGGGTGTCTCCGCCTTTCGATCCACTGATGCCTGTGGTGTCTCGAAAGGCGTGGTCAGCTCCAGACACAATGGAACCAACTCCCCACAGTCCCACAAAATTCATTACTGCCCCTCAAGACAAGCAATTTCTGTCCAAGGATGTTCCCGTTGATGCCATGGTGGTAGCAGCGGCCACTAAAAAGGAGTTGGCTGAAACTTCTTCGTCTGTCCATCCCCCTAATAAGGAATCTAGGACAATGGACAGATATGGGAAGCGGATGTTTTCCTCAGCGACCTTCTCCATGAGGTCTCTGAACTATTTGTGCCATTTTACCTGCCTACAAAGGGATCTCCTTAAAGAGCTAGGAGATACCCTTCAAGATCCATCAGCTGCGGGGGCCAAGGCTAAGGTTGCCTCCCAGCTGGCGACTCTAAATTCAATAGTAAACTCCTCCATGCGGCTTATCTATTATGCAGCCGATGGCGCGAGTAGGGCCACAGGCACAGGTGTGGCTTTGAGGAGACACACTTGGATGCGGTTATGCAACTTTGCGGAAGCCTTCAGGGCATCTTTCACCAACACCCCCTTTGATGGTTCTGCTCTGTTTGGACCACAGGTGAAGGATACCCTTACCAGGTGTGAGCAGGAAGGCAAGACTATCTCTGCTGTTGGAGTCAATTTTTCCACTCCTTCAAGACCGTATCCCAAGGGTCAGAAGAGTGGGAAAATGTGGTTTCGGAAACCCCAGGGAGCCGTGCCTGACACACGTGTAGAGTTCCCCTCCAGGGGCAGAGGAGGGAACAACAATAGATGCCGCCCTAGGGGCAGAGGGGGTCCGCAAAATCAGGGCCAAAGAGAATCCTTCTCTGACAAGCCCTTCCAGCATCCATGAAGTGCTGCCCGACAGTCTACCTTCGGAGGCAGTCGGGGGAAGATTATCACTGTACCCAAAAGCCTGGCAAAGTATAACACAAGACAAATGGGTACTTTCTATCATATCCGAAGGCTACAAAATCCCCTTCTTTCGCACTCCACACTTTACCAATAAATCCCTTCCAGATGTTCCACCCAATCTAAGGGATCAAGCAGTTCAAGAAATTTCAAAACTGCTAAGAAAAAGAGCCATCCAGTCAGTCCCAGCAGACCAACAAGGATCCGGAATTTACTCAAGGTTCTTTCTGGTACCAAAAAAGACAGGGGATTGGAGACCCATTCTGGATCTCAGCAGACTAAACAGGTCTGTTCAAAGAATGAAGTTCCGGATGGTCACGCTATAGTCCATTTTACCCTTTCTGGGTCAGGACAACTGGATGTGCTTCATAGATCTTCAGGACACATACTATCATGTCAAAATGGACAGACGCTCCAGAAGATTCCTTCGCTTCTGGCTGGGAGCCAGTCATTATTAGTTCAGAGCTCTGCCCTTTGGTCTCACCACAGCCCCCAGGGTGTTCACCAAATGTTTGGCAGTAGTCACCGCTCACTTGAGATGGCAAGGATTCCAGGTGTTTCCATATTTAGACGACTGGCTCCTTACTGCAACCACCAGGCATCACCTGCTGCGAGCCAGAGACTACACCATCCAAACGTGCTCCATTCTAGGCATCACAATAAATTTCAAAAAGTCTGCATTGTCGCCTTGTCAATCTATTACCTTTATAGGCACAAACTTAAACACAAAGGACATGTCAGTGAGTCTTCCAGTAGACAGATTGCTAGCCATTCGATGACATGTGCAGGTCTTATTAGGATGCAAAAAGATTCAGGCCAGATTTGTCCTAAGAACATTGGGTCTCATGGCAGCAGCTATCATACTAGTCCCCCTTGCATGTTTTCACATGAGGATTCTTCAGTGGATGCTGTTCACACAATGGTCCTCCAGCAACTCCCAATGTCTCACATGATAATGATCACACAAAACCAACTTGTTTGGTGGATGGTTTCCCCATCATTAGACCAGGGCAGACCATTCGTTCTTCCTCCTCCAGTAGCTACGGTGACCACGTACACCTCCCTGATCAGGTGGGCATTTTCAGGGCAGAACAGTCCAAGGCACCTGGCAGCCTCGCGAGTACCATCTGCATATCAATGTCTTGGAGATGAGAGCCATGCTTTTAGCTTTTGCAAGCTCTTCAGAAATCTCTTCCCACCAGGACCATTGTAATTCAAACAGACAATATGTAGTAGTATGGTACATCAACAAGCAGGATGGAACCAAGTCATACCCCTTATGTCGAGAAGCACTCAGACTTTGGCAGTAGGCAATCTCTTCCCAACGGTTTCTGATAGCAGCACACATCCCTGGGAAGTCCAGCGTTATAGCAGACAGGCTGAGCAGAGCAATTCTCATGCCTCATGAGTGGTCTCTCAATCAGACTGTGGCGGACAAAATCTTCCACAAATGGGGTCAGCCTTGCTGTGACCTTTTTGTCACCCCCTTCAACAGCAAGTGCGACAATTTCTTATCTCTCCTCCCTCTTCCCGGACACTTCCCCAGAGACACTCTAGTTCACGATTGGCCTCAGGGACTTCTTTATGCATTCCCTCCATTTCCCCTGATTCCCAAACTAATTCAAAAAGATACCACATTGGGATGCAAGATGATCCTCATTGCCCCTTACTGGCCTCAACAAATTTGGTTCCCGTTCCTGCATCATCACCTTCTGGAGCAGCCCTGGACCCTGGACCCACTTCCAGACCTCCTGGTCCATCAATCGGGCGGGCTGCACCAATCTCTTCAATCTCTCCAGCTCACAGCTTGGTTTCTCCACTTCCGACCTTAGCCAGGCATCCGAACATCTCCCACTCAGTGCGTGAAATCATCTTATCCTCGCATAAGTCGACCACTAGGAAAACTTATACTAGTAAGTGGAAACATTTTTCCTTATGGGCAGAGACCAGGAATATAGATCCCTTTTCAGCCCCTGTGCACAATATTTTAGAATTTCTAGCGGAACTCTTTCGAGCTGGATCCTCTTCTGCCACGATTAGAGTTCGGCTAGCTGCGATTTCAAACTTTCATAGGGGCCTATCTGATTCACGCATCATGTTCCATAAGCTTTGTAAAGCCTTTCTTAAAGAGACCACTCTACTCAGGCCCCCAGCAAGAGTAATTTGCTGACACAGTACCAGGTATGATTTCTTTTCGTTTATGGTGTACCCCAGACAAGTTAGCACCCTTTGTACAAAAGCCAGATGATTCAAAGGTATGTCCTGGTTTTCTGCCTGAATTAGACTATTGTCCAGGTATGGGTATATTTGAATATTACTTTGCCTGCAAAATGCAATGACTGGAGCTAGGCACTTTGTGAATACCCTGGGCACAGTAGATAAGCCAAAGGGCAGTGCAGAGAACTGGTAGTGAGTGTAGCCTGCTTTGAAGCATAGGTATCTTCTGCAAGATTCCTAGATTGGGATGTGCAGGTATGCTTCCTTTAAATCTAGTGTTGCCAACCAGGCATCTTTGCTTAGCATAACAAGCAACTGGTGAAGAGTCAGCATCTTAAATTTTGGAAACATCAAAAAGTGTTGAGAGTAGACAGATCCAGGATAGGACACCATGGATTGTCTTTTCTGGGTACCAGGAAGAATCTCGAGTAGAAACCTTGTCCCTTTTCCTCTTCTGGTACCAACTGAATAGCCCCTATGGTTAAGACAGATAGTATTTGCTTTTGGGCCTCTGCCCACTGATTTGAAGGTAGAACCGGCCAACCACTTGGAGTTTGCAACATGTGGAAGTGAAATCTGTGTCCTTGGGACACTATATTTAAAACCCACTTGTTCTGGGTAATTAGTCCCCAGTTCTTTGCATGAAGTGCAATCTTTCCCCCCGAAGGGGTAGTCAGTTGAAAAGTACTTGGAAGTTTTACAAAGAAGTCACTGAGACAGTTTACCATAGGGGGGAGTTTTATTACTCCCAGATTTGGAAGTGGAGGCCCCCAACTGCTTAGTCCTGTGCATCCCCTGGGACTGAAGCCTGGGTGCTCTGCTGGATCTGGGTTTGAAATGAGAAGGTCTGGAAGAGGCAGGAAAGGACCAATTCTTAGAAAGCCAGTGCCTACTAAATCTTGGAGGTTGTACTTGTAAAAAATCTTTAACAGTTTGCATAGATTTAGCTTTTTCCACCATCTTTTTAAGAACTTCTTCTGCCTTGTTGCCAAACAGGCGGTCCTGATTTAAGGGAGCATCCAGTAATTTTGCTTTAACATGATCTGGCAAGGATTGTTCCTTATGCCATGCATGCCTTCTAAATACAGACCCAGTTAGCGCAGCCCTGCAAGATGCCTCTAGTGAATCAAAACCACATTACAAAGTATGTTTTCCAACCTGTTCAGCAGGATGCATTAAATCCTGTAAATCCTTATTCTCAGCACAATCAGGAATCAACATCATTTTCTGTTTAAGCAATCCAATAATATGCTGCTGATACTTTAACATATGAAACTGGCAGTTTAAGGCCCTAATGGCCAAAGTTGCAGAAGTGTACATCTTCTTACCCCATCTATCCAGCGCCCTAGAGTCTCTATCAGAGGGGGTAGGATTTTTGGCCATAGTAGCTTCAATGCCCTTGGGTCCCTGTGAAACAGTTTCAGGGTCCGCAGTAGGATTTTTGAAAAGGAACTTGTGAGAGTCAGGAAACCTGTAATATCTATCAGGTCTTCTGGAAGCAAGAGGTAAAGAGTCAGGGGCCATGATAAATTCCAAAAAGGCATCATCAGCAATGTCCAGTACAGGAGGTATAGCTAAAGGCCTGTGCTGGGGCAGGAGTAAGAAATCCCTAAGCCTCTTTTTAGAATCGGAGAAATCCTGACTTTCCCAATGAAAATGCTCCCTGAGTGTATGCAAGGTTTCACCAAAAAAGAAATCATCTGGGGGGGAAGCAGAGGGAATAGAGTCCTCAGCACCATAGGTAGATAACGGTCAATACTGGTCATCAGAGGAAACAGAAATTTCAGAATCCTGGTCAGAAATATCATAAGCAAACTCAGTCCTAGGTCTCTTAAAGGGGGAAGGTTGGCTTCCCCCGATTAAAATAATAAGGTCTTCAGCCATTCTTATCAGTTATCAGTTGTTTTTTAGGCATAGAGGCCTGATCATGCGGTCTGGGTGTAAGTTTTCTAGGCATGGTTCGAGTTTTAGGCCTTAACAAGAAGATGGCATTGGTTTAATATGAAAGTCAGTAGGCCTGAATATACCCTCAGAAGCTGGTGCCTGCAGAGCGGCTCCAGACCCATCCAAGGTAGAGACATCCACAGGTTCCACAGTTGAAGCATCTCGTGGCATACCGGACTCCAAATGGGTCTCAGTAGAGGCCTGTGAATCTGAAGTAGCAAGCATCAGGAGCTGCGAAAGTGCCTCACTGAGCACCGGTGAACTGGGCGGCCTGTCTCTGTCTTTATCTTTGTGTTTTTTTGGAATGCCGGTAGTCGAATGGCTTACCGAAGACATATTAGGATAATTAAACCGAGCACCAAAATATTTAGAAGTGCAAATATACCGATGACAGATAGTTTGTGGTTTAAATAAGACACAAAACCGACAGCGAGGTACGTCATGGTTAGGGCCTAAACAAGAAATACAGTACGAATGAAAATCTTTCTGAGGTATTTGCTTTCCACAAGAAATGCAATTATTTACTTTTACTGACATCTGTTTAGAGCAAGAAAAAAGTTTCCCCAATGAGGTACTTAGCTTTTAGTTGAAGACTTCAATTCTGAAACTCGAAAATGAAAATTTTAGGAGTTGGCTGACCGGCACTTGCAAACTGCTTCTGCTTCGGGCACCGCACGGCAAGAAAGACTGATGTAATGACGTCAGCTGCATGTTTTATACCCCTGACGACCTGACGTCATGGAAGAAGAGACAGCAACTGACGTAGGACCCAAGACTTTGTTAATCAGGCAACTGAGGGCAACTGCAAGCAGATAACCCAAATGTAATGACTGCAACAGTGAAACACGAAGAACATCAACTGGAATGCTTTCAGAAAGCATTATCTCATAGCAGTTGAAAGAAATAAGTATTCTGTTTTTATTGCCCTTTTTATCAGCCTGTCTTCATAGGCACATAAAAAAACAGATACACAGCTGTCTTCAGCTACAAGCTTCTTATGTTGCACTGTGACATTTGTTTGCTAAAGGAAAACTTTTTGTTACATTCACTATTCTTTTATTCACTTGCATCCACTTAAAACTTGTTAGATCAAGCCAAAGGCCTTAAACCAGTCATTTCCCTACAAAAAAGTAGGGAAAAAGCATATCAATTTTACTTGTATCATGATCTGGGTACATTTACAACCAGTTCCTCACCTTAAAAACCCAGGATTACAGCCTATTATCTCAAACATGTTTTTGCCCAGGCTTTCTTTTCTTTTTACATTACAGTGCTACACTTCTTAAGCCTAAACAAGAAGAAAAAGAAAGAAAAAAAAAGAGGGCACCTGTTTACTTTAGTATCCCTGTAACACACAAAAATAACTGGAAATGTTTTACTTTATAACATGCAATATCGGTCATGTTTTATAAAAATACTCCCTTGGATTCAATAAAGCCTACACTAAGTGTATAAGTGTACACAACATGTACTCAATAAAATTATTTCATTTTTTTGTGTTTTCTAGTCACTCAGAAAGATACGCCAAGTGTACATGTAGTCTACACTTTGTGGTAACCTTTATGAATCCCTGTCAATATTTAAAGCAGCTAAAACATCAGTAGGAAAAAGAATAGTTGTGTAAGAACTTACCATAACCTTAGATGTCCTTCTCTTCCATGTTGCAGTATTCATAACAGTAGGGAGGTTGCTGCCTGCAGGGCCGACATCTGGCCAGCATACCAAAGTCTTGCTTCAGGAGGGTACATGTGACATCCTGTATCAGAGCCATAAACCGACGTAGGGTATAAAAGTGACATCTGCATGTACCCTCTTGAATGGACTGCCGCATACACTAGTACTCCTGGAGGTTTAAGGGGATTCAAGTTGGTAGACCCTAGAGATTCACATGTAGACTAGAATAAGGGTACTTGTTAGGCTGTGATCAGTGGAGATGCTAAAAGGAAAGATGCCAATATGCCCACAGGCCAGAAAGGTATAGTAGGTAGGTGAGCCAGAGGGGCAGGTAGGGGGAGACTGAATACTGCAACATGGAAGAGAAGGACATCTAAGGTTATGGTAAATTCTTACACAAATATTCTATGTCCTTCTATTCACATGTTGCAGTATTCATAACACTAGGGAGAGTGCCAAAGTTTTTAGGTATGATTCTGGGAGGAGGACTGGGGTCCTTGGTCAATGAGACCCTGAAGGACAGACCTGGCAAACCCAGCTCTAGCCCTGGAGGCTAAGTCCAGTTTGTAAGGTTTGGTGAAGGTGTGCACTGATGACCAGGTGGCAGCCTGTAGGATTGAGGCATAATCAATCCCCTTGATAAAGGCAGCTGAGGAAGCAACTGCCCTGGTACAGTGTGATTTGACCTGACACTGTAAGGTTTTACCATGGGCGGAATAACATATTCCAATGGATTTAGAGATCCATGAGGAAATAGTTTGTTTGGTGACTGCCTTCTCTAGAAACCTAGGATGGAAGAAGATGAAAAGCTAATCAGATTTTCTAATAACTTTGGTTTTGTCTAAATAATACCTCAGTTATCTGTGTAAATCTAGAGAATGCACGGTCTTCAATAAAGGCATTTTGGGGATTAGGGTAGAAAACAGGCAGGTTAATGGTTTGGTTTAATGAGAGTCCATTAACCACCTTAGGCAAGAAAGGGGGATTAGGCCTGAGGGCAACTCTATCCTTGTGGAAAATGAGGTAAGGAGGGATGGCCATAAGGGCTTGTATATCTGATACCCTCCTGGCAGAGGTAAGGGCCACTAGTAGTACCGTTTTAAGGGTGCACAGTTTTAGGATTACTGAATGTGCTGGTTCAAAAGGTGGCAGCATGAGTTTTTCCAGGACAAATGTTAGGTCCCAAGGAGGAGGGACAGGCCTTCTGGGAGGTCTGATATGAAGAATCCCTTTGAGGAACAGCTTGACCTCGAATCTGGAAGCCACCGGTGGTAACATGGGCAAACAGGCAGAGATAACAGATAAATGGACTTTAACGGATGAGTAAGTTAGTCCTGCGTGAAGGAGCTCACACAAATAGGAAAGGACCAAAGGAACAGGAATAGTGACAGGGTCCTGGGTTTTCCTCTGACACCACCTGGAGAATCTTTTACATTTAGAAATGTAACTTCTCCTGGTGCTAGGTTTCCTGGCCTCCTGCAGGGCATTGAGTACGTCCTCTGTGTATAAGTGTCGGAAGGGGATTAGAACCCTCTCACCCATAAGGTCAGTTTCAAGTTGTTCACTTGAGGGTGTAATAGGGATCTCCTGTTCTGTGTGAGCAAGTCTATTCGGTGGGGTACCTGTGGTGATTGGCCTTGGCTAGTAGGTGCAGATTGGGGAAACCAGTGCTGTCTTGGCCAGTAGGGATTCACCAACAGGATTTTTGCTTTGTCCTTTTGTATTTTGAGGACAACTTTCTGAATCAGAGTGAAGGTTGGAAAAGCATAGAGAACCCCCCCCCCTCCAATGAAAGGAAAAGGCATCCACCTTCCAGATTTGTGGATGTGGGGCCCTTGTGCAAAATTTGGGAATCTGTTTGTTCTGGGAGGAGGCAAACAGATCGAGTTGTGGAATACCCCACTTGTGAATGAGATCTAGGAATACCTCTCTGTGAAGCGTCCATTCGTGAGAGGGAGCTGAAGTTATGCTTAGAGAGTCTGCCATGACATTCTCTGTCGAGGGAATGTACACTGCTACTGTTGAGAGTCCATTGCTAGAGTCCAGATTTGGAGGTTTAAGCTGCAAAGGGGATAGGATCTTGTCCCTCCCCTGTTTATGTACTACATGACAGTCATACTGTCTGTGATCACCTTGAGTGCTCCTGGGAGTAGGGCAGTTTTGAAAGTTTGTAGGGCTAAATGGAGTGCCCTCATTTCTTTGATATTGATGTGGTCCTTTATTCTTAGTGTGGACCATTTTCCCTTTACAGTGATCTGTTTCTGTTGTGCTGTAGTACTGCACGCCAGCTCAGGTCTGAAGCTTGTGTGGTGGGTTCTAGCAGGTGGGCAGGTACCTGTAGTGGGGCACCCTGGTTGTGGTGGATGGCAGAGATCCACCACTGCAGTTCTGTCTTTAGTCACTGGAGTAGTGGGAGAGGAGTGCTCAGGGGATGAGAGTGTTGGCTCCACAAGTTCTTCAAGAATCACTGGATCGTTCTCATGTGAAGTTTTGCTAGGGGCAACATGGCTATTAGGGATGCCATGTGTCCAAGCATCCTTAGGAACTCCCGTGATGGCAATGAAGTAAGGTTGATAAGTTTGTTATGGTAAATGCCCAGATCCAGGATTCTTTGTTCTGGGATAAAGGCTTTCATTAGGTCTGTTCTGATTCTGCATCCCAAAGAAAACTATGTCTTGTATGGCTTGCAGACAAGACTTTTCCTTGTTCATAGTGAGCCCCAGTTGTGTTAGGGTGCTGATCACTAGCCTTAGGTGCTCTTGGAGGACTTGCCAGTTTTGATGAAGTACAATAAGGTCATCTAGGTATGGGTATATTTGCATACCCTGTGTTCTGCAGTGAGCAATGAAGGGTGCTAGACACTTTGTGAACTATCAAGGGGCTGTGGAGAGCCCAAAGGGCAAGACAGAGAATTGAAAATGCCAAGAACCTACTGCAAAGCAGAGGAATTTCCTGTAATCTGGGTGAATGGGAATGTGAAGGTAGGCATCTTTCAAATCTAGGGCCACCATGTAAGCCTGAGTGGGAATGAGTGGAAGGAACAAAGGTAAGGTGATCATTTTGAAGCTGGGTACCTTGAGAAACAGGTTTAGGGAAGCTAGATCCAGAATTAGTCTCCATGTGCCATCTTTCCTTGGTACCAAAAACATTCTTGAGTAAAATCCTTTGTTTCTTTGGGTGGGTGTTATTTGTTCTATGGTGCCCTGGGCTAGTAGTTGTTGAATGATAGCGGGGAAGAGGTGGACTTGGTTTGCTGGAGGCTGAGGAATTCCCTGGAAGGAGGGTAACATCCATTAAGTCATAAAGTAACCCTCTGAATGATGGAAAGTATCCATCTTTCTGTTGTAATCATCTACCAGGTGGGTAGGGAGATGATGAGGTGAAGAGGCAATGGAGTATTTTGATTTAGTAATGCTAAATCACAGTGGAGGTTATCTGGTTTGATCAGACTGGCTCCAAAAGGGGTTAGTGGAAGCGGTGGAGGAAAACCTGGGGACAGAGGTTTTCCTCTGTTGTCTGCATCCTTTTGTGTGGTGAGCTGTGTGAGAGGATTGCCTCCTGACAAAGGAAGATTTCTGAGGATTGTTTCTGTGGTATCTGTGTATGGGAGATGCCAGCAAGTGTTTTAAGTTTTGTAGTTCTTTTCCCTTCTCTTGAAGGGATTTAAGAAGTTCAGATGAGGCCTGGCAAAATAGGGCTTTATTGTCCAGGGGGACATCAAGCAGTTTTGTTTGTACATCTAAGGGTAGTGGCTGAAGTCTCAGCTAGGAGTATTGCCTTAGTACTGAGCCAGAAGCAGCAGATTTGGATGATGCTTCCATAGCTTCATAACTGCACTTCATGGAGTGCCTAGTAACTCGGGATGCTGTGGAAAGTATGTTGTTAAGCTGAGTTTTTATATTGGATTCAGGGGCTTCTGAGAGTAGGGTGGAAGCCTAAGCAATTTTGTCCAGGACATACCTAACCCTGTGGGTCTGTTAGTTCAAGGCTCTTATAGCAAGAGTAGAGGAGGTATACACCTTTTTCCCTAATCTGTCCATAAATTTACTGCCTTTATCAGTAGGATGGAAGGCAGAAGAAGGCAATTACCTAGATGTCTTGTCTGCACAGACTGCAATAAAAGCAGGGTCTGCTGGTGGGTTTCTAAAAAGGAACTGGGTGTCCTGTGGGACCTTATAAAATGGTTAGGATGCTTTGATGCTGGTAGTTGTGAATCTGGTGTCTGAGAGGAAGCTAAGAAGGCATCCTGGAAGGCAGGAAGAACAGGGGACACAGCTGAAGGGAATGGCTGTTCCATTTGCAGCAGGTCAAAATATATTTTCTTACTCTGAGACCTCTGAGGCCTGTCATTTAAAATGTTCCCTCATGAGGGAGATGGTATCACCAAAAGTGAATTCTTCCCCAGGGGACTCTGGAGTAATGAGATCCTCTTCCTCTGGGGTAATAAATTCTTTGGGTGAATCAATTTGAGATTCATAAGTCACAGAATCCTCATCTGAGGAAAGATCTTCCTCTGATACAAGTAAAGGGGGCCCTGAAGGAGAACAGTTGGTTGCTGTTGTGTCTGTAGGGCCTGGAATGCCTTAAACAAGCTTTGAGAGAAAACTTCCCAACCTGGGAAAGGTTGTGTTTCTGTGTGTCTTACTTTTTGTTTTCTCTTCATTGCAAAGAAGGAAAGGAAGCCAACGTCTGGGTGGATGGAGGAACATGAGGAGGACCCTCTGACTGAATGAGTCGTGGTTCCTCTCCACCATCAGGATCTGATGGCTGAATTGCCTCAGCAGACGTACTCGAGGTTTCCACCAGTCCAGCTTCAATCGTGGTTCCTGGACCCAGTAAGGAAAGGTCTGAAGATATCCCGGGCTTTCATCGGTCTCAAGAATCTCCCCTGATGCCTGAGGTGCAGCATGGGACTCAGGCCTGGTTTGCTTGGCCTTTTTCCTTGGTGGCTCTTTGGATGGGCCAGCTCCTCCCTCCATACTGAGCGCAAGACGTCAGAGCCTCTGATTTTCTAAGTAAAATTTAAACACAGCAAAACGGTTGTGAAGGGTTTTTGGAACGAATGATTTGCAAATAGGGCAGGATGTATGGTCGTGGGCCTCGCCTACACAGAATACGCCCTTATTGTGCAAGTCCTTGTGAGGAATCTGTCTCCCACAAGCACACTTCCCCTTTCTAGTGGACATGTACATATTAGCAAAAAAAACAAAACAAAACAAAACAAAAGGAAACAATGAAAACCCCACAGGGTACTTATCTGTAGCAGTCATTTTAGCAGTCATCTGAGTTAGCAACCTGCTTTCCGAACTGGCGAACTGGAGTCCAATGTTCACTGCGGCAGAAAAATTCTGAAGAGGGTACATGCAGATGTCACTTTTATACCCTACATCGGTTTATGGCCCTGGCGCACGACGTCACATGTACCCTCCTGAAGCAAGACTTTGGTATACCGACAAGATGTCGGTGCCGCAGGTAGCAATCACCCTACTGTTATGAATACTGCAACATGTGAATAGAAGGACATCTAAAATTAGGAGGAAGAAAGTGTGTGCTATGTCTCTGTTGTCTGTTCCTCAGAAAAGTGTGCACTTAGTGTAGGCCTTATTACATCCAGCCCACTGTTAAGAACAAAAATTGTTTTACTTACAGTTACCTCTTCCCTTCCTCTCCCCCTCTTAATGTTTTTCCAGACATTAATGACATGAAATAAGGCATATGCTTTGGAGTCCCCTACAAGGTTAACAAAGTCAAAAAAGCCAAATATTTCCATGTTTTCTTGTTCAACCGTATTTCATAAATGTGGTTAAATGCTTTGTAGTCCCACATTTATTCATTAATTTCCAAGTTGCTTGTTTTCTTCCTGTTGATCTCCATCTTCCAGCTCCAGTCTCTGGTTCATTTCCAGAGTACTCCTGGTTCTTCTTGTCAACTCCTGTGCTTTTCTCTGTCTCTCAAGCATTTTCCTTTGGAACACTGGAAAAGCTTTCACTAGCATAGTCTCTCTATAAGCTTTATCCCCCACACCCCATTTGACAGCTCAATTTTGTTGGACAATCTTTTGTGTTTCCTCTTTAGCATGTTCTGCATCAAAAATTACTTTGACCCTTCAGGAAAAAAATATTCTGAAGACAGCCAGATACAGCAGCTTGAATCTCACACCTGCCTGTCGACACTCCTTGACTGCTGGAATAAAGTCCCTTCTTTTCTTCCTGGTATTCAGTGAGTAAGCATTTTCAACAACTACTCTACTGTCTCCAATTTTTAGTACTTTGTCCTTCTGCCACTGTTTCGCCAGAATCAACTCTTTTAACTGGTAGGCTTGCATCTTTGCTATATAGATCTTGGCTGCTTTCCCATGGCCAGGTTTGGAGCAAGATACGATGTGCCATTTTAATTAACTCATAAGGAATACTAGTTCAGTTCCTTATTTATGTTTTCATAAAATTAATACAGTGTGTCCCTTCCAGTTTCTCTGGTACAGCAGAAAATATAATTTTTTTCCTACCTGATCTATCCTGTCAATTCTACACTTTTTGAAACATCTCTTTTGAGCAGTCTTATACTCAGCCAGCCTTTTCTTCATTTTTTCAACCACTGATTTTTGCAGTTTTATCAACTCATCTAAATATATGTTTAAAGCTTCTTACATTTTTCCAGCCATTTGTTATTTCAGTTAATAAACTCTTTCAGTGTTTCATTTATTTTAAGCAGCTCTGAGCACATTTGACTTATTTTTCCTCTAGATTACTGGAAGTCATGTCTTGCACCAGAGCTGAAGTTTGAACTGCTTTTTGTTGTACAGTTGCATGATTCTTCCCAGCCAGTGTTTTCGCCTCATCTTTTGAGGTTAACTTCTTTTCAGGTTCTCAAAATTTCTTCTTTGCTGGTATCCAAGGAGTACACTTACTAGCCAGTAACTGAAATTTACCCAAAACAGAGATTCACCCTCTCTCTTTTCTGAGTTTCTGTTAGTGTGCAGCCATCTTCATAAATTACTTCACTATTTAATCAATAAAAGTGATCACTTGTTTGCAAAAAGCATAATGACAGACTTCTCCACAAATCATGTTCTTCAGTGGACTTTCTCTGGTAATGTTGGATTCTATTACAAAGAAAGCAAATACCTATAAAACTAAAAAAGCAGATCTGCAGCAGCCAGTAAAGAAATATCTCATGACTGAACTTCCAAACCAAAACTACAGTAAAATATCTCAGCTACTTTAGCTTTAATTATGTTTGAGTTTCTTTGAAAAAAATATTTCCATTTAAAGAAAATAGAATAACAATTACAGATATATATGTACATATGCTGCTTGGTGTGTGTGTGTGTGTGTGTGTGTGTGTATATATATATATATATATATATATATATATATATATATATATATATACACACACACATACACATACATATATATATATATATATATATATATATATATATATATATATATATATATATATACATATACACACACACACTACCTGGTATATTGCTCTTAACATACACACACACATATATATATATATATATATATATATATAGTGAGAGAGAGAGAGAGAGAGAAAGAGAGGTGATGAAGGCTAAGGATAAGGCATATGGAGAGTTGTATGAGATTGGACACTAAAGAGGGAGAAAAGGACCTGTATCGATTGGCTAGACAGAGGGGCAGAGCTGGGAAATATGTGCAGCAGGTAAGGGTGATAAAGAATAGTGAGAGAAACATACTCACAAGCGAGGAGAGTGTGTTGAGTAGATGGAAAAAGTACTTTGAGGGGCTGATGAATGAAGAGACTGAGAGAAAGAGAAGGTTGGATGATGTGGGGATAGTGAATCAGGAAGTGAAACAGATCAGCAAGGAGGAAGTAAGGACAGCTATGAACAGGATGAAGAATGGAAAGGCTGTTGGCCCAAATGACATACCAGTGGAAGCATGGTGGTGCTTAGGAGAAATGGCAGTGGAATTTTTAACCAGATTGTTTAATGCCATTTTGGAAAGTCAGAGGATGCCTGAGGAGTGGAGAAAAAGTGTTTTGGTACCTATCTTTAAGAATAAGGGTGATATGCAGAGCTGCAGTAACTACAGAGGGATACAACTGATCAGTCACAGCTTGAAGTTATGGGAAAGAGTAGTGGAAGCTAGGTTAAGAAGGGAGGTGATGATTAGTGAACAGCAGTATGGTTTCATGCCAGGAAAGAGCACTACAGATGCAATGTTTGCTCTGAGAGTGTTGTTGGAGAAATACAGAGAAAGTCAGAAGGAGTTGCATTGTGTCTTTGTGGACTTAGAGAAAGCATATGACAGGGTGCCTAGAGAGGAGTTTTGGTATTGTATGAGGAAGTCGGGAGTGGCCGAGACGTATGTAAGAGTGGTACAGAATATGTACGAGGGTAGTGTGACAGTGGTGAGGACTGCGGTGGGAGTGACAGATACGTTTAAGGTGGAGGTGGGATTACATCAAGGATCAGCTCTGAGCCCTTTCTTATTTGCAGTGGTGATGGACAGATTGACAGATGAGATCAGACAGGAGGCCCTGTGGACTATGATGTTTGCAGCTGACAATGTGATCTTTAGTGAGAGTAGGGACCAGGTTGAGGAGACCCTGGAGAGGTGGAGATATGCTCTAGAGAGGAGAGGAATGAAGGTCAGCAAGGCTAAGACAGAATATATATGTGTAAATGACAGGGAGGGTAGATTAATGGTGAGGATGCAGGGAGTAGAGTTGATAAAGGTGGATGAGTTTAAATACTTGGGATCAACATTTCAGAGTAACGGTGAGTGTGGAAGAGAGGTGAAGAAGAGAGTACGGGCAGGGTGGAGAAGAGTGTCAGGAGTGATTTGTGACAGACGGGTACCAGTAAGAGTGAAAGGGAAGGTCTACAAGGGGGTAGAGAGATCAGCTATGTTATATTTATTTTATTTATTTTATTTATTTTACATTTGTTAACCGGGCTAGTCTAACTGGATACATGTCCATTTTCAGTGGAGGCCCGAGGAGAAAAGCTCCGCTAACTACTACTTAACAAGTTAAAAAATATACAGAATTATATGGGTTGGAGACGGTGGCATTGACAAAAAGGCAGGAGTCAGAGCTGGATGTGGCAGAGTTAAAGATGTTAAGACTTGCACTGGTTGTGACTAGGATGGACAGGATTAAGAATCAGTATATTAGAGGGTCAGCTCAGATTGGACAGTTTGGAGACAAAGCAAGAGAGGCGAGATTGCGTTGGTTTGGACATGTGCTGAGGAGGGATGCTGGGTATATTGGGAAAAGGATGCTAAGGATGGAGTTGCCAGGTAAGAGGAAAAGAGGAAGGCCTAAGATAAGGTTTATGGATGTGGTGAGAGAGGACATGCAGGTGGTTGGTGTGACACACCATGATGCAGAGGACAAGACGAAATGGAAACAGATGATCCACTGTGGCGACCCCTAATGGGAACAGCCGAAAGAAGATGATGATGATGAAACACACACAGACACACACACACACACACACACACACACACACACACACACACACATTTTTAAATCTGTTTTGATTGTGTCTCAGTCTGCAGCACATATATCAGCTACTACAGAACAGCAACATAAGAGCTTTAACAGCTTTGAAAGCAATAACAGACTTTGAAATGCCACAATGAAAAAGAGTATAAAAGCGTGAAACAATAAAGTGTCTAACAGCTTTTAAGGCTCTTCGTTTTCTAGATAGCAGTGTTATCTGTGTTAAGGATTTCAACAATATACAGCATTTCAAGCTCTTGCACTTTTTTCCTGTACCTAGTAGAAACATCAGGGAGGCCAAGGCTCCATGTGTTACAAAGAATAATGATCAGGTTTCTCTGATCATTATGACTTAATGTGTTCTTAAACTAGATATCAAGATTCACTTCTCAAGCTTCTCTTCACTCTCCTCTCAAAGTGAATCTTTTAGCACACGTTTCAAACATACAATGCTATGACTGAAAACCCAGTCATAATCCTTCATGTTATTATCGTATCAGTTGATCTATGACAAGACCCTTTCTGATGGGTCCAATAGTGGGTATTCCTTCTCTACCAAATGTAATTTTGCATTTTATTTCAGAAAAATCCCACATCTGATGATATGTGGTTGACAGATTTTGTTGGTGACTGCAAGCTGGGCACTGATCTCTGTTCATCTGCTGATAATAATCTGCTCCAAAAGGGCTGGAATATGCACATACCTATTGTACTAAAAATGAATTCAAGCTACATGCAAAAAAGTGCAGTATGGTAGCATTCAGCAAAAAAGCTGTTCCCACCTCATACGTTACAAGTGGCTCTCCTCTTCAAACAGATACTGTTATGAGAAACTTGAGTACTTACATGGACAACTGGCTTTTATTTGATCATCATGATTACACCATAGTCAAGAAATTCTTTTATCTAACCAAGTTAATTTCCAATGAAGCATCTTCAAGATCCAAAGATGCCACCTTATCACTGTACTCTCCTCTTATTGGACCTATCACTGAATACAACATTTCTTTTAGTATATACAAAAACAGGCACATCACTCCACTGGAAAGGCCTCAACAATTTTAACCAAAAACGTTAACGGCCTTCAATCCTTCAACTACTCTTAACAAGTTAGAAAAACTCTCCTTATACTCAATAGCCTTCTGGCTGCTCTGGGGTTACCAATGTCTTGCTTTTTGAGTCATGAAAGACTCATCCCTTCTTAACCTCCTATTTTATCACAAAACCATTGATTCTACAAGCACTTGTACTAGGGATGTAAATTTATAACATCAAATAAACAAGACTTGCTGATGGGATAGACTTCTAACTCAGGGTATTGCCAGCCAAGGGACTATATTTCCACTACAGATCAAACAAAGTACTACTTTGTTTACCTTTAAGTTTAGTCTAGCTGATTGGATGGATAGACAAATTTACAGCAAGGATATCGTATACAACCCTGCTTGATTTGAGAGGTAAATGATACAAATAACTTTTACGCCTGTCTTCTTAAAGGTATGCATGGTTATGCCTCTTCTGGTCTCTGTTATTCTGTAACTAGTATTCTTCCTGAGTTCCTATGTGTATGCTCAAATAAGGCACTCTGTTAAGTAAAGCGCCAGCTACAGAAGTACACTCATCCTGATGGCTGCCAATTTGCTTCCTTGTACCCAGTGCTGCAAATAAAGAAAGAGCAGTGTTAATATGACAGCACTTTACTAAACAAGTGATACTAGAAGACATAGGAACTCCCAACAGCTTCTGCTGATGCTAGACAGATTTATATACAAGAGGATGGAAAGCGGGGCTCCTGAGACACTGATCCCCCTCATAGATCATCTGATACAGTAAGAACATTTCCGTTACATCTAATGTAAAGGAACCTCCTTGATGGGCCTTAGTTTGCGATGAGTTCTAAACACAAATACACATACAGTGGATATAAAAAGTTTACACACCCCTGTTAAAATGTCAGGTTTTTGTGATATAAGAAAATGAGACCACAATAAATAATTTCAAAACTTGTCCCACCCTTAATGTTACCTATAATATGTACAGTTCAATTGAAAAAACAAATATATTAGGGGAAAAAATATAAAAAATAAAAAATGCTGGTTGCATAAGTGTGCACACTCTTAAACTAATACTTTGTTGTGTGTGCACATCCTTAAACTAATACTTTGTTGAAGCACCTTTTGATGTAATTACAGCATTCAGTCTTCTTGGGTACACATCTGTCATCAATTAAAGAGACTCTGATCAACCTTGAATAAAGTTCAGCTGTTCTAGTAGGATTTTCCTGACATTTACTCAGTTGCCTGCTACAGCAAAAGTCATGGCTCGCAGAGAGCTTACAAAGCATCAAAGGGATCTCATTGTTGAAAGGTATCATTCAGGAGAAGGGTACAAAAAATTTCAAAAGCATTGGATTTACCAAGGGACACAATGAAGACAGTCATCAAAAAGTGGAGAAAATATGGGACAATGGTGACGTTGCAAAGAACTGGATGTCCCTCCAAACTTAAGATGAAAACTGGTCAGGGAAGCTGCCAAGAGACCTACAGCAACACTGAAGGTGCTGCAGAAATTTCTGACAAGTACTGGTTGTGTACTACATGTGACAACAATCTCACGGATTCTCCATATGTCTGGACTATGGGATAGGGTTGCAAGACAGAAGTCTTTTCTTGCACAAAAAAAATCCAGGCCTGGCTAAAATTTGCAATACAATACATCAAGCATGTGGAAAAATGTGTTATGGTCTGATGAGACCAAGGCTGAACTTTTTGGCCACAATTCCAAAAGGTATTTTTGGTGCAAAAACAACACTTCGTATCACCAGAAGAAAACTATCCCCATGGAGAAGCATGGTGGTGGCAGTATCATGCTTTGGGTTGCTTTACTTCAGCTGGTACTAGTGCTTTAGCCAAGGTGGAGGGAATTATGAACAGTTCCAAATACCAGTCACTTTTGGCCCAAAACTTTCAGGCGTCAGCTGGAAAGCTGAAGATGAAGAGGAATTTCACCTTTCAACATGACAATGACCCCAATCATACATCCAAATCAGCAAAAGAATGGCTTCACCAGAAGAAAATTAAAGTTTTGTAAAGGCCCAGCAACAGCCCAGACCTAAATCCAATAGAAAATCCGTGAGGTCCCCTGAAGAGGGCTGTGCAGAAGAGCTGCCCTTGCAATCTGACAGATTTGGTGTGGTTTTGCAAGGAAGAGTGGGCAAACATTGCCAAGTCAAGATGTGCCATGTTGATAGACTCCTAACCAAGAAGACTGAATGCTGTAATTAAATCAAAAGGTGTTTCAACAAAGTATTAGTTTAAGAGTTTGCATATACAACAAGGTATTAGTTTAATGGTGTGCACATTTATGCAATCAGTAAATTGTACATTTTTTTATTTTTTATATTTCCCCCTAACAGATTTGATTGTTTTTCAACTGAATTGTACAAGTTATAGGTCACATTAAATGTGGGAAAAGTTTTGAAATGATTTAATGTGATCTCATTTTTGTTATCACAAAAAGCTGGCATTTTAACAGTGATGTGTAAACTTTCTATATCCACTGTGTGTGTGTGTGTGTATATATATATATATATATATATATATATATATATATATATATATACGTGTGTGTGTGTGTGTGTGTGTATATATATATATATATATATATATATATATATATATATATATATATATATATATACATATGTACAGATATACACATACATGTATAGGTATACATGTGTAGTTTATATGCTCTTGAATTTTGCTTATGTGCAACACTCCCACGTGTATGTTAGACAAGTGTTCAATTATTTTTCGCTCAACTACCTGTCCCTGCTCCTCTTCTTCCTTTGTAAGTTTTCCTTTCTTTTTTTATAGCACCTTGACCTTTGCCAGTGCTTCTAAGTAGTTTCTGTTACCATGTTCCCATATCTCCCTCCCCCTTATTTCTACCATTAATATTAACGTCCAATTTCATCTTCTCCCAGACACAAGCTAACCCCTTCTGAAGTAGTTTCTATCTTTCCTGAAAGATCTTGGCGTTCACGTAACATTTTTTTCTTTTCAATAACTATGAAAAGAATTACAGTACTAGTGTGCCTTTTAATTTGATTCAGTGAAGACTTTACCAAGTCCTCATAGGGGTATGATCACACAAAGTTATTGGGCGGAGCTCAAAAATTATCAATCAGATAAACATGCTCTTGTGATATATTAACTGGATGCTCAAAAAACACCATTTCACAGCCAAAGACGTGGGTATGTTGCAGCTTGCGTCTTCTGCTCAAACCTGAATACATGTTCAGGGGAAGTGCGCCAACTGGGTGCACAGAGTGGAGATGCTGCATCCTGTCAAGTATTCAACATCAGACAAGATTAGAGCTGCACCCACGGAGAAGGGATTTGGGGGGATTAGAGTATATAAGGGTTTCAGACGATTTGGAGTGGGATTTAGTTTTAGGGAGCAGGAGGGAAGTTTATGGAGTAAATAAAGACTTTTGGTTTAGGAAGCGATCATGGATTTTAGGTTTGGGGGAAGGAAAGGAGCTTTAGGTTTAGAGATCTCTAAGAGAGTTTGGAGTTAGGGAACAGGACAGGAGTTTCAGGCTTAGGGATCAATCAGGAACTTTATGTTTACAAAGTTAGGAAGGAGAGTGCTATGGCTAAGGTGAAGGACAGAGTGGCAGTTTTTAGTGTTAGAGTTAGAGTTCTTGTAGGGCTATGCAGTACAGTAAGGTTGGGAAATGGCAGGACTAGATAATTTGCTAGGAATGGGCTACTGGGAGTTAGGGCACTTGTCTGTTAGAGCAAATAGCTATGAGGAAATGTGTCATGAGCTACTAGTATGGGAGCACTTGCAGTACACCCAAGTTGGGCATTCTCAACAGGGATCTTGGAGAGGACTATATGAATTCTCTCTAGTCTCTTGTTAATTGAGAAACATCCTCAATTTCAAACATATTCATTCAATTCTTTAAAAATCTTCCTCCTCTAGTTATTGTCTCTCTTGT
The DNA here is from genome assembly GCF_019279795.1 of Protopterus annectens. NCBI lineage: Eukaryota > Metazoa > Chordata > Ceratodontiformes > Protopteridae > Protopterus > Protopterus annectens. Next base: position 973,964,791 of record NC_056735.1, on the reverse strand, counting down.
ATGCCCTGATACATCTGCATCACTTTCCATAAATAAAATGCCTTGCTGAAAATATATTCTTTTCCTAAGAAGACTTTCTACTTAACTTTTAACTTCATGATACAGCTTTTCAAATAAAACATTTTGCTGCAACTGCCCATTCCAAAATAACACACAAACAAAACACACAGATCCATATACACTTTTTAAAAAAATACACGATTTACAAACTGGAATAATTGCTCTAAATGTACACCTGATTACACATACATTATAAAATAAAAATCAAGCTAACCATGTCATAGATTCATCGGTTCATAGAATGACACTAGGCTACTGGCCCAGAGGCCCTTATAAGCCTAGTCCAGAATTTCACCCATGTTCCTTCAAAGTGAGCACCTGTTTACCCTGTCCAGCAGGGACTCAGGTGGGTTTCCAGGGGTATATATTCTGTTTCCCTTCCAGTCGTCCAGGTTCCTCTTAAAGAGGGCTAAAGAGGTACTCTGCGTGACATGGAGAGGGAGTCAATTCCACAGATGGGGGAGTCTTTGGGAAACAAATATATCCTGCCAACAAGTTCTATTAATGTCACAGACCAGGTTAAGGCCTTGCGTGTGGGTTACGCAAGTGGAGTTTGGCTTACGGATATGCAGCAACTCCATCAAGGCTGGGTCTGAAATGGTCTTGTATACCAGACACAGTTCACCTCTGAGCAGTCTGTATGAGACTGAGTAGAGGGACAGGGCTTTTAGCCTATCTGTATAAGATAGGTGTTTGAGACCCTGGATTTTCCTGGTCAGGAACCTCTGTGGTCTCTCCAACTGCTGCATGTGCTTGGCAAAGTACATGCCGAAAGGGGCATTGTACTCGATAATGGATCTGATAAGGGAGAAGTACAGGGATGTTAAGACCTCCTTGTTCCTCGATAAAATACCCTTATTTGAGGTGGGCCATGTAGAAAGCCTTTCAAACAATGGAGGCAACATGGTAGTCAAACGTCAGGTTGCTATGAACCTCGGTGCCCTAGTCCCTCGTGACTAACTGCATACTTAGTACGTTGTTATTAATGTGATAATTAGTGGGGATGACATTTTCCCCAAAGGGAATAATGATGCATTTCTTGGCATTCAGTTTGAGGCCATGCTTCTGGCACCTGTCATTAGTTTGGGTAAGGCCACTTGGAGGAAGGTCACATCAGTAGGGGAATTTAAGACAGCTCCCAGCTTGCAGTCATCTGCAAACTTGGTCAGCCACAGACCACTGGTTTTGGCCTGCACCTCAGAAAAGTATATCCCAAACAGTAGAGGCCCCAAGACTGATCCTTGGGGTACACCACTCGTTATGGGTCTACTGCTAGAGGTGGCTTCCCCTACTTAACGTGTATCTTTTGCCTGTGCTACCAAAAGAAAAACATTATGTTTGTTTCAATGTTAACTCTGTTCTGTTCCCCTCCCACTGGAAAACATTGCATACATACATTCACATAACTCTTATAATTTAACTAGCTCTTTAAACATTTATCTGGCTAGCATTACACACACACACACGCACACACACACACACACATATATATATATATATATATATATATATATATATATATATATATATATATATATATATATATACACACACACACATAATATAATGATATGTGTGTGTGTGTGTGTGTGTGTGTGTGTGTGTGTGTGTGTATACGTATATATATATATATATATATATATATATATATATATATATATATATATATATATATATATATATATATATATATATATATATATATATATATAAATACACACACACACATATAAAACTGTTGGATTCTTAACATAACTCTCTCTACTTCTAGTATTGGCTACTACTGAAGTGGTACACACTTTTAAATTATCTCACTACTTACTTTTCATTTCTTGCATTAGTTTTTTCTCAAAAAGTCACCCTCAACAAGCTGCCCAGACATCTCTCAGATGAATTCTTAAAACTCCTTGGTTTCTTTACTCACTACTGCTATTCATCAATCAAACCCCCTTCAGCCTACAGAGCCACAGATGGAAAAAATCCTCAGAATAGCAATCCTTAAGCAATAAATTAATAGTTTTTTTTGCACTACTCAAGCAATTTAGTAGTTTAAAAAACAAACCATTCAACTACCTAGTTTATAAACTTTACACCACTTTGTAACTAGTATATAGAGTCGAATATCCATTGTACTTGTTTTTAAACTACTCAGCACTTACTCCAGTCACTGACCCCCAGAAACTGCAATCTCAAAACATATTCTTCAAACTGCTTCATTGTAACTTTTAATACCTTACACTGCTTGAAACAAACACTCCTAAGTAACAGAAGAAATACTTCTTACCTCCCATTTATTATCTTTTTTCTTTGTTTCTATTTCATTATATTTTGTCATGCTTTCTCGGTTTCTTGATAAACATTTTTCCTTTCCCTTTACCTGCACAGTGCAATTTACACTTTTCAGTTCTCTCACTCACAAAACAGTGAGAACTTATGCTTTTCAGTTTTCCTATTAGTTTAACAAGTCCAAAATATTACTGGTTTTTATCCAACTATTCAACTCTGCTAGATGGTTTTACTCTAACCCTGGGATTCAATAAACTCCGCGTAGGCTTCATGCAAAGCCTATATGGAGTTTACATGTGTGCGAGGTGAGCCACAGTGTGCAGCAGAGCTCACTGCACATTCATGCCGTGCACTGCATTTAAACTTAAATAAGTAAGGTTTCGTGGCTGGCAATAGTGTTGACAGTCAGGAGACCGTGTAAGCGAACATGAATAGCAATCCTGTTTAAATCAGAGCACCAAAGGTCTGTAGTTTTGCATAGAATACAATAATGATCACCAGAGCTTCACAGATGGCTCTCAATCTCTTAGTGGAAGACACCTGGACAAAGGCCAACATAACTGGGGACAATGACCCAAAATAGGGACATATTTGCTCTTTAGAAATGTGCTAGAATAACTAGGGGTTTGTGTTAAGATACATGTTCTGAAGGATATGAAGTATGAAACTCAAATGAATATAATTAATGAGTCACAGCAGTCCTGAGATCATCCCAGTGATATGGTGGAAAACCACAATTTTGACAAGGAACACACCAAAAGATATAAAGGCAAACATCTGGGTATACTGTGAAAATCTGGACATTCTGTTAAAATCTAGACAGTTGAGAGGTATGAATGATAAGTATATGGTCCAAACACAGTACAGAACTATGTATCTACAGTCCAGAATATTGTGTAATCTCCATTCCTGGCATTCTGTACTGAAGCTGTGTAAATGACCTCTAAGGGTACATGGACTGCCTTGTAAAATAAACACTCAGGGAAAGTGTGTGTACTGAATAGGGACACAGATGAATTGTAGGAATGAACACAAAGGAAAAAGGACAGGTGAAACAATCTAACATTCAGCAGATAAGGGCCTGTCAATGGACGATGGTTGTAGCAGTAACACCAATCACATATCAATCTGGTACAGTAGGGACTACACAGTGAAAATGTGTATTACGTGACTATCACATAAGGTGACATAACAATGGGGAGGATGTCTCTGTGGGATAAGGTTCATTACATGAATAATGCAGAGGACACCTATCAGGGATATTACATACAACTGGGGTAGGGTACATATTGTGAAGCTGTGCAAACCAATTTGCCTGAATATGAGTGTAATCTCAGCAGAGGTCTGCAGCAACCGAACATAGGTAAAGGCTCATGAACAACATTAAAAGAAGTAAGCACAGTCACGGACAATATCAGAATAACACCATCAGTAATCACATGCCTCTGACATAACATATGTGATTTAGAGTGATCAGAGATGATTCTGCACAAACACACTTGTACAGCTATTATGATACATCCACCCTCTATGATGGCAATCACATACACTCTCCTGGCACTGTTACATCTGTTGGAGGCATTAGCAGTGACACTGCTATACTTGTACGTAACATTATGATCACTACGTGCTAGTCGATTGGTGTTCATGGTACATATGTATCTCTCTCCATGTGTGTGTGTGTGTGTGTGTGTCTCGATATATATATATATATATATATATATATATATATATATATATACACACACATACATATATATTTATTTATTTTTTATTTTACATTTGTTAAGCGGGATGGTCCAACTGGAAACAGGTCCATTTTCAGCAGAGGCCCGGGGAGAAAGGCTTCACAGTAAGTAAAATATTACACAATATGTTAAAATACAGTATACATAGAATTTTCAAACAAAATGTTAAAATAAAGTATACAGCAGAAGACATAACAATACCTATATATATATATATATATATATATATATATATATATATATATATATATATATGTATGTGTAGGAAAAATAGTTACACATGGTTAATAACAAAATATGTATACAAATTCAATCAGCATTAGGAGAAGACCTAGACTGTAATATATATTACAGTAGGTATATTAGGAAGTGAGGTATACAAGTGGAATAATTTGAGGACTTATGTAATACATGGGCATAGCCACTTATTCTTTAAGTGTGTTCTAAGTGAGTTTTTAAAGTGAGAAGAGGTAGGGGCAGAAATGAGAGCAGGAGGGAGATTATTCCAGGTGCTAGCTATGGAGTGGGAGAAGTATTGTTAGCCCTAGAGATACAGAGGAGGAGTTTGTTGGAAGAGCGGACAGGACTATCTGTATTATAGTGGGTGAGAAGTTGGCCTAGTGCAGGGTTTTTTATGGATGTGGTACCACATTGTAGTCAATGACTAATTGGTGATAGGTTAGTAGCTGGGGAAGTTCCAGCTACTGCAGTTCCCTTAGAGCCTGGCAATGGTGGGTTCTAAAGGTGGACTTCTTTGCAAACTTGGGGATTTTATTATAACATGATTAGAGTCTGGCAAGATTAAGTTTTGTAAGCTGGGTAAGAATTGGATCAGCATACATTAGGGTAGACAAGAGGTGAGTTTGGGCTAGGGTAATCCGTGCTTGTTTCGAAAAGTATTTTCTGTGCCTATATAGTGATCCCATTTTTTTATGGACTTTTTTGATAATTTTTGAAATGTGGATTCAAAAGTGTAGATTATTATCAATTTCAATGCCTAGGAGTTTGGTATGGTCTGAGGGATCCAACTTTCCACAGAGCTAAAGGATTCCTGGGTGAGTTGTTGTAGGGTGGGAAGTGATGGAGCTAAATAGATAAGAGTTGAATTGTCCGTATTGTATAAGTGAAGCATGTTGTGTGGTGGTATGGAGATTACTGATAATTATGGAGAAAATAAGTGGGCCTAATATGGAGCCTTGTGGTACACTTATGGTAGCTGGGAGTAGGGGGATAATACACTTTGCCATTGGACAGACTGTTGCCTGTTTGACAGATTGCCCCTTCTGCTATAGCCTGGTTTAAAAGCTAAGGATAGGGATGTCAGGGTGTCTAGTAGTAAGGAATGTGAAACCATGTCAAATGCTTTGGAGAGGTCTAGAAATATTGCAGATGCAAAGTTATTATTATTTCTATGTTGGTTGATCAGATTGATGAAAGAGAGCAGAGCGGTGGTTGTGCTATGGTGTTGTTGGAAGCCATGCTGTGTGGAGGAGAGGAGATGGTGTGAGTTTAGGAATTGTGTTACCAGAGAATGTATACATTTCTCTAGTATTTTAGATAAGGGGGAATAGAATGGCAATGGGGCGGTAATTTGAGTATTCTAAGAGTTTCCACCTTTATGTAATGGAATAATGTATAATACCTTCCATAGCTGTGGAACATATGCTTCTTGTATGGAGTGACTGATAACAATAGAAACAGTGCAGGATAAGGATTCAGCAGCTATTTTTAGGAAGTTGGCTGGAGGTGTTTTTTAATTGTTGAGGTGGGAACAGGTGAGAGTGTAAAGGATGGGATGTTGTCAGGGCATTTAGTTGGGTTATATGTAGGGCTGTTTTTAAATAGCTGGGAGGATAGTGTGAAGCTGGATTCTGTGAAGTGATGATTGAATTGGGAGTCAATGTCCTTGTTGTCATTCATGTAGTTAGGAGTGGGAGTGGTAGTTTTACCTGGTTTTAGGAGAGAGTTAATGACATGCCAAAACTTTTGGGGATCTTTTGAATGTTTGTTTTAGATATAGAGGAAGTAATTTTGTGTATTGAGTTTAGTTTGTGTCTTGGCCTGATGTCTAAGTTATAGGTAACGTAGTTTGGCTAGGCTGGTATTGTCTTTCTTACAAATTTTCCAAGCCTTATCCCTTGACTTAAGAAGGGCTCTAGTTTCCCTAGTTTAGCCATGGGCATAGTTTGCCTTGGCTCTTATTTTCCTAATTGGTGCGAGTCTATCAATATTGATGAGAATATTGTTTAAGTAGTCAGCGGCTTGATCTAGATTTAGGGTTTGTAGTGGTTTCCAGTTACTATGTTTTAGAATACTGTTTAGTTCTTGTATATTTTAGTTTATGATCGTCTCTGACTTGTCTAAAAACAATGAATTTGGCTATGTCGGTACGTTTCTGCAGGAGGAAGGTGAGGAGGTGGTCACTAAGACCATCAGGAAGGCATCCTGTCTGAGAGTTTTGTTTGGGGCAGGTAACTAGTGTCCAATCGAGAACAGACTGTTTGTGGGTATTTTTGTTGCTTCTAGTGGGTTCTTGGATAAGTTGGGTAAAACTGTAAAGATTAACATGGTTAGTGGGGTTGTTAGAGGTACAGGTTGACCAATCAGTGTTCAGGTCACCTAGTGAGATGGTTTCTTGGGCGAGATTATCTCTGGCCCATTTTAACACTTCTTCAATGATTGGAGAGTTATTACCTGGGGGAATATAGCAGCAGAGAATGATGATAGTTTACGTGTCATTTACGTTTAGGGTTGAACCTAAGGTTTCGGCATTTTGAAATTTAGGTATGGGGGTTTGTTGTGCCGATATGCTGGTGTAAAAGGTTTTCTGTGATGTCAAGCAAGAGCACAACACACACACACACACACACACACACACACACACACACACACACACACACACACAGTTGACTGCAGTGAGAACAGAACCCCTACTTATGTACACAGACTACAGAACTCTGTATTTAAGGCAAGTGCCACAGCTCAGGACTGACTTGGAGTGCCTCAGGCAACACTTTATACCTGATGACATCAACAGTGTCTATTAAGAAAAATATGGTAACAACAGTGTCCCACATGCTGGTGTACAAGGCTCCCTGTAATGTCAAGCAAGATGACAGACAGGCACACCGTTGACTGCAGTAAAAATAGAAGCCATACATATCTAAGTAAACAGACTACAGAACATTGTATTTAAGGCAAGCTCCACAGCTCAGGTTTGACTTGGCATGTCTCAGATAATACAAGTGATGACATTGGTGGTGTCTGGTGAGGAGGATTTGGCATAACAGTGTCCTACATGCAGATGTAAAAAGCTCTCTATAATGTCAAGCAAGTGTGCGCACACACACACACACACACACACACACACACACACACACACACACACACACACACACACACACACACACACACACACACACACACCCACATCCCAGCTGACTGCAGTGAGAATAGAACTGCTACCTACCTAAGTGCACATGCTGTACTTTACACAAATGCCACAGGACAAGTCTGACTTTTACAAGACTGCAGGTCAGCTTATAGTGGATGACATCAGCAGGGAATACTAGAGAAAAGATGTTGAGAGGCCTGCATGAAATGGATGTGTAGTCCTGTGCAAGTATCAAAGCACTGTCAATCCATGGGATTGCAGTAGTAATTGAAGGATACATACATCTGTTCTTCTGGCAAGACACACACACACACACACACACACACACACACACACATACACACTTGACTACAGTAAGAACAGAACCACTAAGTACACAGACTACAGAACTCCTTACTTTATTCAAGAGCCATGGCACAAGTCTGACCTTTACAAGACTGTAGGTCAACTTATAGTGGATGACATCAGCAGGGCATGTTCGAGAGAAGATGTTGAGAGGCCTGCATGAAATGGATGTGTAGTCATGTGCAAGTATCAAAATACTGTCAATCCATGGGATTGCACTGGTAATTGCAGGATACACTCACACACACACACACACACACACACACACACACACACACACACACACACACACACACACACGCACACACACACAGTTGAATGCAGTGAGAACAGAACTCAGCTTTATGCTAGTACTATGGCACAAGTCTTACATTTACAAGACTGCAGATCAAGCTATAGTGGATGACATCAGCAGGGCATATTGGTGAGAAGATGTTGGGAGGCCTGCATAGGTTCACAGGAGGTTACCAGCCTAATGGCCTTGGGGGGTTTACAAGCCTAGCCATGTAAAAACATTAGTGCCCTTATTGAGCATAGTTAGATGGTCATTGTTAGCAGAGTGATTTTGTCATCAGCACCGACTGGTCCTTTCCATGAGGGATGTAGGTGCCACCCCAGGGGTGAATTTACAATCACCCATCTAGTTTTCAAGGTTGTACTTGAATAGGTTCACTGAGGAGCACTGCCTCACATGCAGTGGGAGACAACTACACAGGAGTAGCAATCACTGGGAGATGCATCTGTCTCCCCAGCATATTCTGTTTATGTCACAGGCTAGGTTGAGATCCCTAGAGCAAGTTATTATTGTACCATTTCATTTGTAGATGTCAAGAATTTCCAGTAGGACAGGGCCTGAGACTGCTCTGTATGCCAGGCATGGGTCACCTCTCAGCAGCCTGAATGACAACTGAGCACAATGACAGGTCTTTTGGTCTTTCCATGTATGTCATGTTTTGGAGGCCCTGGATTCTCCCAGTCACAAACCTCTGTGTTTTCTCCAGTTGCTGCAGATGTCAGGTGAGGTACAGACAGAAGGGAGCATTGTACTCAATTAGTGGTCTGATAAGGGTAGAATACAGCAGACCTATGACCTCCCTGGTCTTGGATGTGATGGCCTTATTTAGGAGGCATGCATTGTTGAATGTGTGTTGCACCACTATGGACACATAGTGATTGAAGTTTAGATTGCTATCAACATGTGTTCCCAAGTCTCGCAATACTGTGTTGGAACTTAGAGGGGTGCTATGTAGATCATAATTAGTAGGGATACTTCACTGCCAAAGGGGGACAATGAGGCATTTTATGCTGTAAGGTTCAGTCCAAGAGTTTGGCACAAACCAGTTGTCTGTGTCAGCCCCTTCTGCAATATGTTAACATAGCTGGGAGACTTTTTATATAACTGCATCCAGTTGACAGTCATCTGCAAACTTGGTAAGCCACAAGCCATCTACTCTGCTTGGACTTCAGAAAAAGAGTTTCCAAAGAGTTGAGGGCCCAAGCAGAGATCCTTGTGATATTCCACCAGTAAGTGATCTAGTGGTAGAGGTGCAGTCTCCAACTTTGACAGTGTGTGTGTTTTGTTGGAAAACTAGTTGGCTGTCTATCTAGTAATGTATGGGTTAATCCCCAGATGGGAGATTTTCTCTATGATACCTGAATGAGGGATAGTGTCAAAGGCCTTGGATAACTCAATATATCCCTCATCCAGGTCTTTGGGGTCAGTATCAAGGAGGTCCACTAGGTTTAATAAGCAAGAGCTACCTTTAACAAAACCAAAATGGGTCAGGTACATTGTGTTGAAGGTCACCTATGCCCCTGTGGATAAGGTCCATGCTAAACCCTTCTCTAGACTTGCAGATACGGCTTTTTACGCATATGGGTTAGTAGATCCAGTTCTGCATGCTAACAAATTGATGTGCATTGCATATCACACATTTCATATTAATTTCTGTAGTGCATATGATATATGTATGAAAAATGTACTAAGACACCAGGGTTGCATAGTTTGGAGGGATGCAACACAAGGCACTGTACTGTAACTATGTGAAATACTGTTACATAGGGGCTTTAGTTTCCACATGTAATTTCATGTCAAAGACAAGAAATGGACAGTATACAGGCTTGTATCAGCTCAGCAAGAACCTGCCCAGGTGACCTGCAGAGTCCTACAGCAGCAGAAGGAAAAAAGAGAGACTTTGGTTTGATTCAAGTATTTTTTTAGCTTGTTTCTTGGTAGTAATTGCTAATTCCGCCTAAACGCTCGGTTTCTAGCATTAATTTGATACTAAAAAGGCTATTAAAACTGTTTAATTGTACTTACTGTTTATACTTTAAAATAATTTTTGTGAGCATTTAAACTGTTTTAACTGTTGTAGGCTACACACTCAAGTGCGATAGTCAGTTTTCTGTGCTTTAAAGTGATTATTTTGGTTTAACTGCCTTAACTTCTTAAAAAAAAAAAAAAGCTATCTTACACTTGTTTCTCACCTTTCTGAAGCTAGTAGAGTCCAGATTTCAGAGTTTGCTGAATCCAGGGCTGTATTGTAGTTTCTGTGTTGACCCATACCTTACTTGGATAGAAGGAAGTTTCTCTGTTCACCAGTGGGGAGCTTTGAGCAGCCTATCTGTCCCTGGAGGAGTGGTTTTCAGCTCAGAATTTGTAATTTATTGGCCACTGTCGACTAATGTTACATAGGGGCTTTAGTTTATGTTTCCACATGTAATTTCATGTCAAAGACAAGAAATGGACAGTATACGGGCTTGTATCAGCTCAGCAAGAACCTGCCCAGGTGACCTGCAGAGTCCTACAGCAGCAGAAGGAGAAAAGAGTGACTTTGGTTTGACTAAACTACTTTTTTGGCTTGTTTCTTGATAGTAATTGCTAATTCCACCCAAACACTCTGTTTCTAGTGTTTATTTGATACTAAAAAGCCTATTGCAACTGTTTAATTGTACCTACTTACTGTTTGCACTTTAACATCATTTATGTGAGCATTTAAACAGTTTTAACTGTTGTAGGCTACACAAGTGCGATAGTCGTTTTTCTGTGCTTTAAAGTGATTATTTTGTTTTAACTGCCTTAACTTCTTAAAAACACAAAAAGAAAAAAAAAAGCTATCCTACACTTGTTTCCCGCCTTTCTGAAGCTAGTAGAGTCTGGTTTTCAGAGTTTGCTGAATCCAGGGCTGTACTGTAGTTTTTGTGTTGACCCACACTTACTTGGATAGAAGGAAGTTTCTCTGTTCACCAGTGAGAGTGAGGAGCTTTGAGCGGCCTATCTGTCCCTGGAGGAGTGGTTTTCAGCTCAGAATTTGTAGTTTATTGGCCATTGTCGACTAATTTCTATCCCTTTCATCTTTCTGCTATAAAAACCGGCATTTGCGGTTTTGCACAGCGCCGGTTAGCTGGGGTTAACTATCCCTGGCTCCACAAAGTCTGCTCTTCAGTTTTTCCTTTATAACTTGTCAGTCTTTCAGCCTAAAGCACTCAGAGCCGCAACTGTCAGTCCAGCGCTTGTTCTAAATCTACTGCAGTACAAAATAACCCCTGGCACTCAACCCCCGCATCTGCTAGAAGGGAATAGTCTATATACTTCCCTACTTATTCAGGCATGTCCACGAGACAGCCCCTGGTGTACTCTCCGGCCTCCCTGATGAACCTGGGCATCCTGAAGCAATACTACAACTGCCTCATGTACACAGGCAACCCTCTTCTCCTACCACCAAATGCTAACACTTGCGAGAGATGCACTTATACAGCCAATCTAGAGGCAAAGATCTCTCCAACCAAGACTGGAACAGACAGTCAAGAGGAGAATAACAACTCGCAACACCCCAGTCACTACGCATAGACCAACTAAACCAACACATACAAAACCCACACATAGAAACACCAAGACATATACAGAGGCTCTGATTAAAAATCTAAATCTGTCTAGGCAACAGAGACCTCCAACACAGACACACAAGCAACCTCCTCTCACCTACACCCCAAACAACACATAGCCCACAAACTCGGTGTGCCACACAACTACAGCCCATAAGGTGAAACAGCATACCCAACACACTAGTGATAGGTGACTATAGTCAGGCACAAAGACGTCCCACTCACCAGGCTGGACAAAGAGAAGGTTACTGTCAGCTACTTGTTGGGTGCCAGAATCCGCCACATAACGCATGCACTCAGGTCACTACAAGGCAAGTACAAATATGACTCTGTCATTGTCCATCTTGGTGTAAATAACCTGAGATGTTACCTCCCTGGACTACATGAAAAGAGACATGGAAGAGCTTTCTGATCTTGTAGCCCAGGCAGGTACGACTCTAGCCCTGAGTAGCATCCTGCCTTCACCAAAAATGATACCACAGTACAAGGATAAGATGATCAACTTCAACAATTGGCTAAGCTTCTGGTGACATTCAAATGGGATCCAGTATCTGTCTGCCTGGGATGACATGCTTGACAGGCCACAATGCTTCGCCAGAGATGGCCTGCACCTGTCACCCCTGGAATTCAGGATATTGGCCAAGGCCCTATAGTGCCTTTTTTAGGCAAGGCTCAAATAATAAACCTTCCAACATAAGAAATACAGGTAACAAAAAACTGAGGGCAATGTACTCAATGCTAGGAGTCTAAACCTCAAAATGCACTCACTTGAGGCACTCCTCAAAATGGAGAACATTGTTATCTGTGCAATGACTGAGACCTGGTTCAAAGCTCCCAAGAGCACCCAAGCACTACCAGGCTATAATTCATACCACACGTTTCAGCCACAAAACCCAGACTGAAACACGAAGGGCGGACATGTGTCCATATTCATAAAGGACATCCACACCTCCAGGCTAGTTGCAAAACACGATGCCTCTGAAATCATCCAAGTGCGACTAACCCAGGGCAAAAATGCATTTCAAACTGTAGCTTGTTATAGATACCCCACCATGACCTAGGACGCTCACTCCTCGTTCCTGGGGACATGGGAAAAAATGAGGGTCCAACCCAATACCATAATAAAGGGTGATTTCAACTACCCTAACATAAACTGGGAAAACTACTCCTGTACTAATCTCCTTGCTCAACGATTCCTGGAATTTATAAACTCTAACTCCCTGGATCAACTTATCGACACCCCCACCAGGGGCAACAATATTCTGGACCTAGTCATTACCAACATGGGTGACTGGTGCTCAAGTCTGCTTGATGCCAAGTAGGCCCTCAAAGGGGCTACATCAAAAAGACAGAATAAATAAAGGGTGGGACCGAGGACACATTCAATCCAGAGAAGAGGTAGAAGACTTGAAGTCAGATGTCAAGGCAGTCACGACTGGCAACAAACAAAAAGGTGCTCTTCTAAAACCCTGCTTCAGACCTCTAAATAAGGTCACAGAAAGCGGGAGAAAGTAGGCTTTTGAAATCATGCTTTAAACCCCTACACATAACCTCCAGATAAGACTTTATTGTGGAGTGTGATAGAGTACTAGCCAGGACTTCCAGCCATCATCTGAGGAGACACCCAAGACAACAAGTGACACAGAAGCTAAAACCAGGCTTGGGGGGGGGTCTGTAATTTCCAGAAATGTCTGAGTAAATATGGGGGAAAACTTTACATAAAAATGACAAGAAAATTACCAATATCTGCCATTAACAGTGTTTAGTATATGTGAAGCAGAATTTAAGACTTCACCACTACATACAAAAAATACTTTCCAGTTAAAATAAAGAAGGTATGCATAAATAAGGTTCAGATCATTTTATGAGAAGAAAAGAATATTCACTTACAATAAAACTTCACTTTATTTTAAAAATTAAGTTCAAAAGAAGAAAACTTCCATACAACACATTTTCTAAACTCAGCATTGTGCAAATGTAAAATTATGTATAAAATAAGCAACAAATTCCCTAAACTAGATATAAAAAGATGTAATAAGATAAATCTGTGAAATGGACTAAAATTAAGCAGGGGGTTAGTTAGAGTGCTACAAAGAGGAAAGAAGAAGAAAACTCCAGGAAAAACTATATCCAGGAGGCAAAATGGCAGACCAAGTTAGTCAGGAATTTAATCAAGTAACAGACTTACCTTAAATATGAAAAGTTAAGAAATTTAAAGAAACTAGGAGGAAAAAGGAGCATTAAACTTATATTTCAAATACACACCCACACAAGAAATACTCTCAATATAATCCAACAACTAAACACTAGTCTGGGAGAGCCAGTAAATACAACTGAAGTGATGCATAGCAAAAAAGATCTGGAAAGGGGAGGGGGGTCCTTCTCTACACAGGGTCCTGGGTAAAGGGGAGACATTTGATAGCCTGGGAATGTTTTCAGGACAAACCTCCGCATGTCCTGCCAGACTTGTGTCCTATATATAGAGGTAGATGTAATACTTTCTACCACATTTGGCCATCTTACTGCATTTCTTGTGGATGTTCTGCTGGATGTTATTACCTGCTTCTGTTGTTTTCTTCAGCTCTGTTTCAGATTTGTAACAATCTGGCCCTTGGTTTGCATCCAACTTGGACTTGGTGGCCTGAAAAGACTTTTCTGGCAGGCTATCTAGAACTGGATACTTTTCTTTTTTTTTTAGAAAAACCTTTTTGTTTCTATGGTCTTTGGTCAGTCTTGTGGCCGTTTTCAGAAAGATTTCAGATTTGACAGCAGCTGTACCTAGATTTTACCTAATTTACCTGGCAGTTTACATTATTTTAAATATATTAATTTTATACTTACAAACTACAACTATTGCATATGATTTGCTTATCAATTTTTCTGAATTGTATTGTAGTATGCAGTAAACACTTATGTATAATTTATAATTTCTTTTTATTATTGTTTTACATATCACTATGCTTTGTGCAAGTGTTTTGAAATAAGAACTACAATAAAAAGTACAGTTTTGTACCTACCATAAATGTAGATGTTCGAGTGTTCACACTGCTGCAGTCATTACAGTTGGGTTATCCTGCCGTTAGGCGGTCCCGTAGTAGGCCAGAGTTCCAAAGTCTTGGTCCGGCATCGGTTGCTGTCGCTTCTTCCCTGACGTCAGAGTGCTAGGGGTATATAAGATGCATCCGACGACATTTTCTTCAGTTTTTCTTGCCCCAGATGTCAGGTGCCCACAAGTAGGTAGGCAATACATATTGCTAATCAAAAATATATATGTATAAAATAAAAACAATACATTCAGTTACAAGCAAATACACCACACAGGTTGTATAGGATAGAAAGGTACAGGTAAGTCCAGCTAGTTCAGAGGGGATGGAGGGAGGGTAACATGGACTGCAGCAGTGTGAACGCTCGAACATCTACATTTATGGTAGGTACAAAACTGTACTATGTTCGTGTTACACTGCTGCAGTCATTACACCTGGGTAGAATCCCAAAGCTAAGGTTGGGTGGCTGGTCTATAAAGAGTAAGGATTGGCTATGAGGCCCTGCAGAACTGCAGTGGCAAATCCTGCTCTGGATTTAGAGTAAAGAGGCAGGTGGTAATGCTTGGTAAAGGTGTGCACTGAACTCCAAGTTGCCGCCTCCAAAATTTCCTTGGTAGGTACTCCTCTGAGAAAGGCTGCTGAAGTGGCTGTTACCCTGGTGGAATGTGGCCTAATGTTATTTGGGACTGATTATCCATGCTGTGTGTAGCAGTACCGAATACAGTGTCCTATCCATTTGGATATAGTCTGCTTTGAGATAGCCTTGCCCTGTGATCCTGCAGCATATGCTACAAACAGTTGCTCAGTTTTCCTGAAAGCTTTTGTTTTGTCCAAGTAGAAGCGTAGCTGCCTGTGTATGTCCAAAGAATGCAGAAGTTTCTCCCCTTTATTCTGGGGGTTCGGATAAAAAGTTGGCAAATGGATGGTTTGGTTAAGAGCCACACTAGATACCACCTTTGGCATAAAGGTAGGGTTTGTCCTTAAAGATATCCTGTCCTGATGAAAAATTATAAAAGGTTCCACTGCCATTAATGACTGTAGCTCTGAGACTCTTCATGCAGAAGTTACTGCCAGGGGCAAAGCTGTTTTCCAAGATAAAAATTTTAGATCGGCTGTATTGGCTGGCTCAAAAGGTGGTAGGGTCAGTTTTTCCAAAACGAAATTGAGGTCCCAAGTTGGTGTTGGTGCTCTCTGGGGCAGTCTTATGTTTTTAGCCCTTCTGAGGTACTGCTTTAGCAAGGGATGACAGGATAAAGGAGGATCCGTGTTGTAATGTGCTGAAATGGCAGCGGCATGGATCTTAATTGATGAGAAGGATAGGCCTCTGTCCAGCATCTCAGTTAAGTATTGTAAAATCTGAGGAATGTTTGGAACAAGAGGGTCAAGGCTTTGAGCCTGATTCCAGGCGCAGAATCCCTTCCATTTTTCTGAGTATGCTTTCCTGGTGCTAGGCCTCCTGGCCTCCAAAATGACATCCATAACAGCTTTAGATAGAGGTGTTGCCTGTGTGACTAATGTATCTGCCATGCAGCCATGTTTAGGGTTTTGAGCTGACCATGCAGGATCTGATTGTTTTGTTGAGTCAGGAGGTGTGGAATTTGAGGCAAAATCCATAGTGGGCCTTGAGCTAAGTTCCTTAAGATAGGGTACCAGTGCTGGTGTGGCCAGTCTGGAGCAATCAGGATCATCTGTGGTTTTTCTTGTCTGGCTTTTAGGAGTACCTTTGAAATGAGAGGCAGTGGTGAGAAGGCATAAACTCTTAGGTTTTTCCGGCTGAACAAAAGAGCATCCACTTTCCATGCTTGTTTGTGATAAGTCCTTGTGCAGAATTTTTGTAGTGGGGAGGCAAAAAGATCTATGTCTGGGCATCCCCATTTTTGCATTGCCATGCTGAAGATTTGTGGATTCAATTTCCATTCATGAGGGTCCATGATATTTCTACTTAGATCGTCTGCTAGATTATTTTTCTTTTCTGGCAGGAATTGTGCTTGCAGATGAACTTGATACGTTAGAGCTGTGTTCCACAAGGTCATGGCTTGCCTGCATAAGGGATAAGAATGAGTGCGCCCTTGCTTGTTTATGTACCACATTATTGTGATGTTGTCTGTCTTTAGTAATAATTGTCCTGGATGTAGAAGGTCCTTGAAAGCTGTTAGGGCATTTTGAACAGCCAACATCTCTTGTTGACTGATGTGAAGATGCATCTGGTCTGTGGTCCACTTGCCCTGAATGCATTTTCCTGCCATGTGTGCTCCCCAGGCATAATCTGAAGCATCTGTTGTTAGAGTTTGCCTGGCTGTGGGTTTGGGTAAAAGGCTGACCCTTGTTTAGGTGACATGCCTGTGCCCACCATCGAAACTCCTTTTGTAGGCAGGAAATCATTGGTATTACTGCTTCTAAACTGTGACAGTGTTGAGTCCAAACACTTTTTGGGTACCATTGTAATTTCCTCATATGCAGTCTGGCATATGGTATTAGTAGTATGCAGGATGCCATGAATCCCAGGGCCTGCAGAATTTTTCTTGCAGGGAGATGGGACTTTTTTGCCAGTAATTGAAAATATTGAGTTAGTTGAACTTGTTTGTCTGGCGTGAGGTAAGCCATCTGGGCTGCTGTATTTAAGCTGGCACCCAGGAATATAATCTGTTGCGAGGGCACTAGTTTTGACTTCTTTTCGTTTACTGTGTACCCTAGAGAAATTAGCAACCTTTTTACAAACGCCAGATGCTGTACAAGAATGTCCTTTGTCTCTGCTTGAATGAGGCAGTCGTCCAGGTATGGATATATTTGAATTCCTTTTTGTCTGCAAAATGCAATTACTGGTGCCAGACACTTTGTGAAGATCCTGGGCGCAGTAGATAAGCCAAAGGGCAGTGCAGAGAATTGGTAGTGCATTGTACCAGCTTTGAATCTGAGGTATCTTCTGCAATTTTCTCTGATAGGGACATGCAGGTGTTCCTCTTTGAGGTCCAGAGTAACAAGCCAAGCCTTCTTGCCCAGCATGGGTAGAAGCTGCTGTAATGTCAACATTTTGAATTTCAGAATATCCAGGTAAGTATTCAGAATTGAAAGGTCTAGTATGGGCCTCCAGGCCTTGTCATTTCTGGGGACCAGGAAGAGTCTTGAGTAAAATCCTTGTCCTTTTTCCTGTTGTGGTACTTTCTGAATAGCTTTCATGTCCATGAGGTCTGAAATTTGTTTTTGTGACTCTGCCCATTGATTTTGTGGCAGGTCTGGCATTCCTTTTAGCCTTGGTAAAGTATGAAAGTGGAACCTGTAACCTTGAGACACAATATTCAGAACCCGTTTGTCTTGGGTGATTGTTTGCCAGTTTTGAGAAAAAAGTGCTAGTTTTCCCCCAAGGGGGCTTCCAAAAGGGACGTGCTTGGCGTACGATGGGGAAAGTCATTGTGACTGTTTCCTGTAAGGTTGAGACTTGTCTTCACCTCCTTTTGGGGTTAAGGTGCCCCACTGTCATTGTCTGTTAGAGGCTTGGGGTTGAGATCTGCCTCTTGGGCGTCTGTATCTGCCTCTTAGGCGTCTGTATCTGCCTCTCTTTGGCCTATCTGACACTGGAAAGGACCAATTCTTTGTTTGCCAATTTCTGCTAAACTGAGGTGGCTGTACCTATAAGAAATCCTTGACTGTTTGCATAGATTTAGCTTTATCCTCCATTTTCTTTAACACCTCTTCTGCCTTAACACCAAACAAGGTATCACGCTGTAAAGGAGCATCCGATAATTTTGCCTTAACATGATCAGGTAAACTCTGTTCTTTTAACCAAGCATGTCTTCGAATCACAGAACCTGTAACTGCAGCTCTACAAGAGGCTTCTAAAGAATCAAAACCACATTGCAGAGTATGTTTTCCCACCTGTTCAACTGCATACAATAAATCCTGCATTTCTTTACAATCAGGAGCTTCTGAGCTTGCAAGCATTTTCTGTTTTAACTGAGCCATTAAATATTTAAATATTGTTGTTACTTAAGCATGTGAAACTGGCAATTTAAAGTTCTTACTGCTAAAGCTGCAGAAGTGTATACTTTCTTCCCCCATCTATCCAAAGCTCTGGAACCTCTGTCAGAGGGTACTGGATTTTTTGAAATAGATCAGCAGAAGGGTTTTTGTAAATAAACTTGAGTCAGGGACTCTATAATACTCATCTGGCTTGGCTGGAGCAGGGAACAAAGAATCAGGAGATAGGCTGGATTCAGAGAACACATCATCCACAATATCTAGCACAGGCGGAATAGCCAGGGGCCTGTGCTGAGACAATAAAAGGAAATTCCTGAGCCTTTTCTTGGATTCTGAGTAAACCCGACTTTCCCAATGGAAATGCTCCCTCATGGTAAGTAAAGTTTCCCCAAAAGAATAATCCTCAGGAGGAAAGGCTGAAGGGATAGAGTCTTCAGCATCAGAGTCCTCATAGTGGGGTAGAGAGTATCCCTGGTCTGAAGAGGAATCAGAGGAAATGGAAACCTGATCAGAGGGATCATAGTCTGTATCCTGCCTAGGCCTTTTCTCAGGAGGGGGATGGGAACCCCTGATTAAAGTAATGAGGTCTTCGGCCATTTTAAGCATCTGTTTCTTATGCATGGAGGACTGTCCAGGGAAATGCTGTACTTGTTTCTTTGTCTTTAATGGTACCTTTGTCTTGGCTGTTGCTTTAATGGTAAGTTGTGAAGGTCTGAAAACACCCTCAGAAGCCTATGCCTGCTCAGCGGCTCCGAACCCATCTGAGGGATTAGTTTCCGTAGGCTCAATACCTTGAGTTTCCAGAGGCCTAGATGTCTCCACGTGGGAGTCGGAAGCGGCCTGTGGCTCTGAGGTAGCGGGTGTCAGGGGCTGCGAAAGCATCTCACTGAGAACCGGCGAACTGGCGAATGGCCTAGAAGAGGTTTCGTCATCGGTTTTGGACCTCGGATGCCTGTCTTTATCCTTGTCTTTGCATTTTTTCGGTATTGAGGTCATTGGTTGATCCAACGGCATAGTATAATTGAATCTTCAGCCAAAGTAGCGCAAAGCAAAATCAAAACGTCTTTTTATAGTGTGTTTGTTAAATCTAGCACAAAACAGACAACTAGTGACGTCGTGATCAGGGCCTAGGCATGAAATACAGTAAGAGTGGAAGTCCTTATGAGGTATTTGCTTCCCACAAGAAATACAATTATTAACTTTTTCTGACATCGGTCTGAGGCAAGAAAAAAGTTTTCCCAAAGAGGTACTTAGCTTTATTGAAGACTTTGGATCTGAAATTCGACTTTGAAAATCTCAGGAGTTGGCCGACCAGCACTTGCGAACTGCTTCTGCTTCGGGCACTGCGCGGCAAGAAAGACAGAAGAAAATGGCGTCGGATGCATCTTATATACCCCTGGTGCTCTGACGTCATGGAAGAAGTGACAGCAACCGACGCTGGACCAAGACTTTGGAACTCTGGCCAACTACGGGACCGCCTGACGGCAGGATAACCCAAGTATAATGACTGCAGCAGTGTAACACGATGAACATCTGAAGTTTAATTAGAGATACAAATCCTTAAGTGTGTATATATATATATATATATATATATATATATATATATATATATAGATATATATATATATATATATATATATAGATATAGATATAGATATATATATATATATATAAAACTTATACATTTAATTTAATGTTAGAGCTCAATGAAAAAGTCCATCATTGCTAACAATTAACATAAAAGTTGCTAGCCTTTAGTCTACTTCACCTCTAAATTTCCAAGGAGACCAGCCCCTTTCCTCTGCCATAATACTCTGCTAACTAAATTCCTCTCAAAGTGTCTGTTAGGCTTCAGTAAAGCAGAGCAAAAGTCATCAATATAATCCCATAACTCTGCAGGCCCCAAACAGCTAAGAGGTAGGGAGATGGCAGATGGGTATGTTGATGTGGATGGACCTGAGCATTCAGATCAAATATTACTGTCAGTACATAACTTTCATAAAAAAGGTGGACAGATCCATCCTTATCAATAATCAGAAAAGAATCCCAGCTTCATCCTTCTGGGCAGAATTACTCATAGCTTTGTAGGTAAGTACTAGACAGTCTACAGACCACTGCAAGACTGGCAAAAAAAAAAAAAACATATTCAGAAATTCTCTCTAGCCTCAAGGAGGGCAAGAAGAGATAAACTGGGGGAGAATTTGAGACTGCTCTTCCAATCATCTAGAGTTACCCTGATGGGTGCTACTCCACTTGACATGTAATGGAAGACTGTTCCAAAAGTGAGGGATACGTTGGGATATGAATCTATCATGCCAACATGCCTTACATATCTGTTACTGAAGGTTTAGTTCCTTTAACTGGACATTTAAGGTAGCATTTGTTCTGTTTAAGAATAGGAGGACAAAGAAGATTGCATCTTTCATGGCTCAAAAGACTAGTCAGAGATCTCCAAGGAGGAGTCTGTAAGGGACTGAGCACAAAAGGGGAGGAGGGGTCAGTCTGTCCTGATCACTAAGACTTTTGAAGGCACTTAACTCTTTAGTTATGAATCTCAGGGGTCAACAGTACAGTGATATGTTTAGTCAAAGTTGCATTATATTCAATAATGTATGATGAGATGCAAGTAAAGGCGAATTAAGACTTCTCTGGATTTATTGGAGATGCCTTTAGAAATTAGATGAGCCAGACAGAAGGCTTTATTTAATTATAATTACACATTATAATATTTAACTAGATGAAAAACTTTGGAAACATAAGCCACACAGTTTTATAGAAAATGATGAAGTTTATAACACATATCACCCATTAGCAACAGTTCAAAAAATAGATACAAGAAAACCAGACACAGTAGTCCATGATAAGAGGACAAAAGTAGCACTGATCATTGAAATTGCTACTCCCAGTGACTACTGTGTCTTACATACAAAGAGACACAAAGTTATAAAATACCACGATTTACAGACAGAAATGAGGTCAATGTGGAAGGATACCCAGACATATCAATAGTAGTAGGGGCAACAAGTCTTATAAACAAGAATTTACAATTGTACTTGGATATGTTACCGATACATGTAACTCCGTATGAATTGCAGGAGGAGTCAATTCTTGGCACATTGCAGGTGCTGCGAAGAGTACTTAGATTCATAGGTAGGTACTAGGCTATTGGCCCTAGGGCCTAAACAAGCCTAGCCAAAAATGCACCCTGGCTTTCGCCACTCAAGAAAATTATTTTCCTGTGCCCCTGTCAAGCAGAACCACAGAAGTGATCTCCGGGGTGAATTTCCTATTACACATCCAATCATCAAGATTTTTCTTGAAGAGTGCTAATGAGGAGCTCTGTTTGACATAGATAGGTAGTCTGTTCCAGAGTATGGGAAGTCTCTGGGACAGGAATCTACCCCTCCAGCATGTTCTGTTTATTGTGGTGACAAGGTTTAGCTCCCTAGAGCGTGTAGCTCAGAGGAATTGGGATTTCTTTAAGTGGAGCACGTCCAACAGCTCTGGGTTTGACATAGCTTTGTATGTTAGGCAGAGATCGCCTCTGAGTAGGCGGTATGCGACAGAGTAAAGCTGGAGTTATTTGAGACGGTCTGCGTAAGGCATCTGTTTGAGGCCAGTAATCCTCTTTGTGAGGTATTTTTGCGGCCTTTCCAGTTGTTGTAGATGTCTTGTGAGGTACATACCAAAAGGGGCGTTGTACTCTATAATGGGTCTAATGAGTGATGAGTAGAGGGGAACAATAACCTCTTTTTTTCTGGATGAGAAACCTTTTGTGATGAGGTGTGCCACATAGAAGGATTTCCTGACCACTTTGTCAATGTGATTATCAAA
This sequence comes from Protopterus annectens, assembly GCF_019279795.1. Taxonomy (NCBI): domain Eukaryota; kingdom Metazoa; phylum Chordata; order Ceratodontiformes; family Protopteridae; genus Protopterus; species Protopterus annectens. The sequence goes on along the minus strand of NC_056735.1, from coordinate 973,942,220 downwards.
GGAGAGACTGCTGTCCACCTGTGTCCCAAGGTCTCTTATCACACTTTCAGTGTTAAGTAGACTACCACCTATGTGGTAGTTCATTGGTACAGAATTTGTACCAAAGGGGATGACAATGCACTTTTTGGCATTGAGCTTGAGACCATGTCTTTGACACCAGGCATCTGTCTCAGTGAGGCCCTTTTGTAGGATGTTCACATCGTTAGGAGTTTCAATTATGGCTCCTAGTTTGCAGTCATCTGCGAATTTAGTTATCCAAAGACCTTCTGTGTTAGCCTGTACTTCAGAGAAGTAGATACCAAACAGGAGAGGACCCAGGACTGAACCCTGTGGTACTCCACTTGTCACTGGTCTGAAGTCTGATTTGGAGTCTGCTACTTTCACAGTGTGGGTTCTTTCAGTAAGCCAGTTGGCAACCCATCTTGTGACATAGGGAGTTATACCTAGTTTAGTGAGTTTATCTATAATTCCAGAGTGGGGGATGGTGTCGAACGCCTTGGCGAGATCCAGACAGGCTGTGTGAACCACCTTACCCTCATCCATGGCCTTGGTGACTACTTCAAAGAAGTCTATCAGGTTTAGAAGACATGATCTGCCTTTTACAAACCCAAACTGTGTGGGGTCCAGGGTTTGGAGATCTCCAATGTCTTTGTTTATGAGTTCCATGATGATGCTTTCCATGGCCTTGCAAATGAGGCTCATCAGGCTAATGGGGTGGTAGTTCCTGGCGTCTGTTGTGGCCCCCCCTTTGTGGAGTGGGATAACTGTCGTGGTGTGCCATTCAATGGGCACAAAGCCTGAGGTGAGGCTATGATTGAACATGGTACTTAGGTGGGGTGCCAGTTCATTCTGTAGTTCATGTAGAAGGCAGCCTGGGATGTTGTCAGGTCCCATGGATGCTGTGTTCTTGGCTTTGAAGAGTGAAGTTTTTACCTGTGCAGCCGTGATTATAGGAACTTTGCATTCTTCCGGTATAAAAATGGGCCCTTTAGGGGGTGAGAGGGGGGGTAATGTTAGCAATGAACCTATCTGCCAGGATGTTGGCAATATCAGTTGGTTCTGTATATTTAGTGTCATTGTGCTGTAACTTAGAGCAGATCTGAGTGTTGCCACTGAGATTTTTAACATAGCTATAGAATGCTTTGTGGTTGTCTTTAGAATCAGTGGCAATTTTGTTTTCCTAACTAGCTTTGGAGGATTTTATGAGGGATCTCAGCTTCTTACTGAGGCTGACCAGGGAGTTCCTCCAATCATTGGATTTTACTCTTTTTTGCAACAGGTTCTTTCTTCTGTTGTAGAGTTTGTTTATGGCAGAAGACCACCAGATTGGCTTCCTTTTTTTGGAGGATAGCATCTTGGTTCTGTTAGGGATAGCACGATCCATGCACTCGTGTAAGTGCTTATAAAGTGCATTTGTGTAGGATTCAGCAGTCATACCTCTATTGTCCATCTGCATGGGTGTCATGAAGTTTGCCACTTCTGTCTTAAGAAGCGTGAAGTTGGCTTTGGAGAAATTTTTTATGGTTGTTTTCCTAATGGGGGGTGGGAGCGGGATGTGGATGTCTAGGGTGATTAGCTTGTGGTCGGATCTGACCAACAAGGAGCTGACCTCTAGTGTGGAACACCGGTCACCCATGTTGATGATGACCAGGTCTAGGATATTGCTGCCTCTGGTGGGGGTGTGGATAAGTTGATCCAAAGCGTTGGAATTGATGATTTCCAGAAAACATTGAGCAAAAGAGTTGGTACATGAGTACTTTTCCTAGTTAATGGTAGGGTAGTTGAAATCACCCATTATTAGAGTGTTGGGTTGTACCTTAATATTTTCCAGTGTATCAAGAAAAGAGGAGTGGGAATCCTGGGGCATGGTGGGGGGTCTGTAGCAAGCTACAATCTGGATTGCAGTTTTGCACAGAGTTAGTTGAACTTGGATAATCTCGGATGCATTATGCTGAGCAACTAGCTTGGAGGTGTGGATATCCTTAATGAATATGGACACGCCTCCACCTTTAGTGTTTCGGTCCGGGTTTGGTGGCCGAAAGGTAACATCAAAGATAGAAGTGATATTAATTTCACAAGCTTTAAATAATACGTTGCATTAGGAATGGATTCTATTTCTGTCATGGTATTAGAAACCCAAAACGTTTGGAGAAATTAAAAAAGGCTTTCTATATGGAGACATGATGGTCAAATGATAAATAACTATTAATACAAGTGCCTAGATCCCTAATACAAGTGTCTAGATCCCTTAAAAAGTACAGTTGTGTACACTTACCATAAATGTAGATGTTCCGAGTGTATTCACTATTGCAGTCCTAACCAATGAGTTACCTGGCTCCCGGTAGCCCTCGATCGGCCAGAATACCAAAGGTAAGTAAATATGACATTGGCTGTCGTCGGTTGTAAAGGACGTCAGGACATCCAATACAAAAGGAGGCAGCCGATGTCACTTCCTTAGTCTTTCTTGCCATAACAGTCAGAAGCCTCCAGAAAACAAGGCTTAAACCAAAAGCAATTTTGGCAAATAATACCAAATTTAGCCTGTACCTTAGGAAAAGAGAATAGGAGAGGACCAAAAAGGGGGAAGGAGGGAGGGAAACCAGGACTGCAACTGTGAATACACTCGAACATCTACATCTATGGTAAGTGTACACAACTGTACTGTGTTCATCGTGTTTGACTGCTGCAGTCCTAACCAATGGGTTGATTACCACAGCCCAGAGGAAATGGAGGAGGAACCAACAGAATCAAGGAGTGGAGATAATGCCCTGCAGAACAGCAGTGGCAACCCTGCCCTGGCTCTAGAAAACAAAGGCAAATGATAATGCTTTGTGAACGTGTGCACAGAAGACCATGTGGCAGCCTCAAAAATGAATTTAGTAGGGACACCCCTTAAAAAGGCTGCAGAAGTGGAAGCTGCTCTAGTTGAGTGGGTCCTAACCCCTTGAGGAGGAACCTTGCCATGAAAGGAATAACAAAAAGTAATACAATGTGCAATCCATTTAGAAATGGTTTGCTTAGAAATAGCCTTGCCCTGGGCTCCAGGGGCAAAACTGGCCAATAACTGTGGTGATTTCTGAAGGTCTTTAGTCCTGTCCAGGTAAAACCTGAGCTGTCTGTGCACGTCAAGAGAATGTAGGATTCTTTCACCTCTATTTCCAGGATTAGGAAAAAAGGTAGGAAGGTGTATGGACTGATTAAGAGTCAGGCTAGAAGCCACCTTACGCATAATGGAAGGGTTGGTTCTCAAGGAGACCCTATCTACATGGAAAATAAGAAAAGGCTCCACAGCCATCAAAGACTGCAGCTCTGAAACCCTCCTTGCTGAAGTTATAGCCAAGAGGAAAGCAGCCTTCCAAGAGAGAAACTTTAAATCTGCAGTAGCAGCTGGCTCAAAAGGAGGAAGAGTGAGTTTCTCTAGAACAAAATTAAGATCCCAGGCTGGAGTAAATGCCCTTCTGGGAGGTTTTAAGTTGCAAGCATCTCCGAGAAACATTTTCATCAGGGGATGAGAGAAAAAAGGTTGCTCAAAAGAACAATGAGCAGAAATGGCTGAAGCATGGATCTTGATAGAGGAAAAAGAAAAACCACTCTGAAGCAAATCAGCCAGGTATTCCAGGATCAGAGGAAGGGTAGGCTGAGAAGAAGATTCCCCTCTAGCCTGTCCAATGAGAGAATCTTTCCCATTTGCCAGCGTAGGACTTACTAGTGCTAGCCCCCCTGGCATCCTGAAGTACACTGACCACCTGCTGGAAAAGGGAAGAAGAAAAGGATGGAGTCATACAATGAGCCATGATACCAAATGGAGAAACTGAAGATGAGGATGTTGAATGTTTCCCCCTTCCTGAACCAAAAGATCTGACTTCAGAGGAAGATGCCAAGGAGGAAATTAGGCGAGACTGTGAAGCAGTGGATACCAATGCTGTCTGGGCCAGTCCGGAGCTATGAGAATAGTCCTTGGTCGTTCGTCCCTAATCTTCAATAATACTCTGGGAGGAAGAGGAGGGAAGGCATAAACTGACAGCAGCGTCCAAAGGAAGGACAAAGCATCCACTTTCCAGGCTCTGCTGTGATGCTGTCTGGTGCAAAAAAGAGGTAGAAGATGGTTGTCTGGGGAGGAGAAAAGATCCACCTGAGGTGTGCCCCAACGTTGAACGATGCTGTAAAAGACTGCTCTGTTCAGCTGCCACTCGTGAGGATCCAGGGTCTGTCTGCTAAACTGGTCTGCCAAAACATTGAGCCTTCCTGGAAGAAACTGAGCTAAGAGATGCAGGCCCAGGGATGCTGCTATGGACCAAAGATTCATGCTCTGCCTGCACAGGGGGTAAGAGTGAGTCCCTCCCTGCTTGCTGATGCACCACATGACTGTGGTGTTGTCTGTTCTGACGAGCAGGGTTCCTGGAGAAAGAAGATGCTTGAAACCTAGTAAGGCCTGCTGAGCTGCTGTCAACTCCTTTAGATTTATGTGCAGGTGCATCTGCTGGGCATTCCAACGCCCCTGTATGCATCTGCCATCCAGGTGAGCTCCCCAGGCATAGTCCGATGCATCTGTTGTAAGAACTTGAGTGGCAAGAGGTGGGCGAAAAGGCATGCCTTTGTTTTGTATACAGGCTGTTGCCCACCAAAGAAACTCTGTCTGCAGACATGGAAGCAGAGGAATTATCATATCCAGGTCCTGTGTGTGTTGACACCAAATTTTCTTGAAGTACCATTGCAATTTCCTCATATGCAGTCTTGCATATGGAATCATGAGAATGCAAGAGGCCATGTATCCCAGAGCTTGCAGGTATTTCCTTGCAGGGAGCTGGGACAGGCTTGCCAAGTCCTTAAAGTAAACTGAAAGAGTTGCCTGCTTCTCCTGGGTGAGAAATATCATCTGGGCGGCTGTGTTCAGACTCGCTCCCAGAAATGTTACCTCCTTGGATGGCACCATTTTTGATTTTTCCTCATTGAGAGTGTAACTCAGGGAAGAGAGAAGCATCATTACAAATTCTAAATCCTTTAACAGCTGTTCCTGAGAATTTGCTTGAATTAGACAGTCGTCCAGGTTTAGATATTTTCTTCTGCCTGGAAAAAGCAATGACTGGAGCCAGGCACTTTGTGAAGACTCTGGGAGCAGTAGATAAGCCAAAGGGCAGCAAAGAGAATTGATAAAGTTGCTTGCCCACCCTGAAATGAAGGAATTGCCTGCAACTTTCCTTGATAGGGATGTGCAGATAAGCCTCTTTGAGATCCAAAGTTACCAGCCAGGAATCATTTTCTAACATTGGCAGCAACTGATGCAGAGTGAGCATTTTGAACTTTGGAATTACCAAGAAAGAGTTTGGGATGGATAGATCTAGGATAGGATGCCAGGTGCTGTCTTTTTTCAGAACTAGGAAAAGTCTGTAGTAGAAACCCTGGCCGACCTGCTGAGCAGGAACTGATTCTATTGCCCCCAGATGTAACAGAAACAAAATTTGTTTTTCTAATTCTGCCCTTTGGTTTGGAGGAGCGTCTGGGAATCCTTTGGGTACTGGAAAGGTGTGGAAAGAAAACTTGTGTCCTAGGGATACAGTTCTGAGTACCCATTTGTCGTCCGTGATGGTGGCCCAGACATTTGCAAAAAAGGCCAACCTTCCCCCTAAAGGACTCTCCAGGCAGGCAAGAACAGGCAGAAGTTGGACAGAGTAATTGAGAATGCTTGGATTGAGATGCAGGCTTAGAAATTCCAGCCTTGGAAGTGGAAGCTTACCAACGCTTAGACCTTTTAGTGGTAGCCACTTGCCCCCTAGAAGATTTGTAACCTTTAGTCCTAGAACAGTTATGTCTGCTGGTATCAGGAAATGTCCAACTCTTAGAAGGGTAATTCCTGCTAAAGCAAGGAGGTTGAACTTGCAGAAAGTCCTTAACTGTTTGCATAGACTTGGCCTTATCCTCCATCTTCTTGAGCACTTCCTCTGCTTTGCTGCCAAAAAGACTGTCCTTATGCAAGGGTACATCTAAAAGCTAAGCCTTGACAGGCTCTGGTAGGGGCTGTTCCCTGAGCTAAGCGTGCCTTCTAATAGCTTCTAGAATGTCAAAACCACAGTGTAATGAATGCTTATTGACAAGACTGGCAGAATTTAGAAAATCCTGCATATCCTTACTCTCTGTCAACAGAGGCACACTTGCTATCCTAGACTTAATAGCATCCAAGGTGTGCTGCTGGTACTTCAGCATATGAAAAAGACAATTAGTAGATCTAATAGCAAGAGTGGCAGAGGTATAAACTTTTTTACCCCACCTATCTAGGTTCCTAGATTCCCTGTCAGAAGGAACAGGATTCTTGGTAATAGTGGCCTTAACTCCTTTAGGGCCTTGAGCAATAACCTCTGGATCAGCCAACAGATTCCTGAAAAGAAACAAATGAGAATCAGGGACTCTATAGTACCTGTCAGGTTTCCTGGGAGCAGAAGTAACGAATTTGGAGTCAAGGAATTTTTCAAAAGAACATCATCAACCACTTCCAACACTGGGGGAATAGCCAGAGGCTTATGCTGAAGCAAATCCAAAAACTTCCTAATCCTTTTCTTATATTGTGGATAATCCTGACTTTCCCATTTAAAATTCTCCCTGAGAGTATTCAAAGTATCACCAAAAGAGAAATCCTCTGGAGGAGAAGCAGAAGGGATGGACTCCTCTGCGTCTGAATCCTCAAAAGGAGAAAAAACCTGAGAAACTTCCTCCTCATCAGTAGAAATGCTAGAAGTATCAGAACCAGAAAAAGACAAAGCCTCAGGAGAAACATCCCTACCCCTTTTAGAAGGCGGAGGCTGTGAACCCCTAATAAGAGTCAAAAGGTCATTAGTCATTTTAACCATTTGGGATTGAGAGGAACGAGAAGAAACTGGAGCCTGCTTTTTCACAGGCTTACAACTGGAAGATTTACCTGCATGTCTGAAGGACTCAGGAGGCCCAGCAACCGCCGAAGTTGCAGCAGAGGTCATCTGTATGAGCTTGCTGTCTGAATGAAGAGCAGAGGGCTCGGACACCGGAGTCAGCTTAGCGGCTCCAGATCCAGCTGAAGAGGCAACAGGTGAGAGGTCAGAAGGCAAAATGGAAGCCAGATGCCTGAGGGACTATGAAATAGTCTCAACCGAGGCCTGCAGTTGAAAATCTGCGGGCTGCAGGTGCTGCAAAGATGCCTCACTGGCTACCGCATGACTGATGACCAACTTAACATAATCTGAGGACTTGACCCTCTGAAGCCTGTCGCGGTCCTTATCCTCACGCTTCTTGGGGATATCTGAAGCCTGAAGACCAGCGGACGCCATACCGACAAACTTAGGCCAAACTCCAAAATGTTTAGCTAAAAGCTTAGCCAGACGACGAATAGTAAGCGGATTAAAGGAAGCACAGAGATCACAATTGGGAACGTCATGGTCAAGGCCTAAACAAATAATATAACAGGAATGAAAATCTCTATGGGGATTCTGCTTTCCACAAGGCAAGAAAAGAGGATCCCCAATGGGGTACTTAGCTGTAGCTGACTTCAACTTTGTAGTCGGAAACCAAAAAAGGTAAACTGCCGACCAGCACTCGTGCAAGAAATGCTTCTGCTTCGGGCTCCATGGCAAGGAAGAGTGAGGAAGTGATGTCGGCTTCCTCCTTTTGTATCGGATTGTCCTGACATCCTTTACAACCGACGACAGCCGATGTCATATTTACTTATCTTTGGTATTCTGGCCAATTGAGGGCTACCGGGCACCGGATAACCCATTGGTTAGGACTGCAACAGTGAAACACGATGAGCATCAGTGTCTGACTGGAAGAGCTAAGTCACCTATATGGCATATGAAAATGTTCTGTTTACCAAACTAAACTATGCTGCATTTTTCACTTTCGCTCTGCTAACTGTTCTGTTTATGAGCTCTCTGGAGCATTTTCCTACTGACAGTACTCTTAAAGGAAGACTTAGATCTAACACTCACATCCAGCTTCTATGTTCGTAGGTTCATAGAGAAATACTAGTATATCAGTCTACAGACTATGACAAGCCTAGCCAATAACCAGAGGTTTGAATCAAACCCTGTACCTATGTCTTAGGCAAAGACTTTAATCATTGTGCCAACCCCTCCCCAGTAGATTGGTAAGCTGATAATATTGCAATAGGGAATGGATGGCAAACCAGCAACAGGTTCATAATTACTAGGCATCTCATCCCAAGGAGGACACACACAGGAATACAGCACCCTCACCCCACCTTAAAGTACAACCCAATATCAGCAATCTAGCTACATGTAGTGGGAGTAGAACCCACAGCCTTCTGCATCAAGAACAAGTATGCTACCTGTTGTGCTACTAACACTGCTTTCTGTATCATCTTACAGAAAGGTATTCTGTGAAGTTCACATACCTGCTGCACAGACATCCAAGGATACATTCCTGAAAAGGGATTAAGTGGTACTGACCTGTCTAAGTGAGATCTCAACAAAGAAAGCAAAGGATTATTGTACTTCTGGTGGGAGAACTTTATAACATAAACTAACCAAATGTTAGAAACTTTGGAGCTTTTTTTCTTTGGTGAAAATGAACAGCTGCAAATCTTTCCTAATGCATATAGTCCTTGTGTAAAATCAAGTTGCCAGTGTGCATCTATACAGAAAAAGCAAATATTCTCATCTATTACAGTAATTTGGAAAGAAAATAGTCATGTTTATTGATTGCTTAAAGGACACTTGTGTTAGGAGCTTACTGTAAACATTTACAGTAAGCTCCTAACACAAGTGTCCTTTAAGCAAAGATGTTTGAGGAGATTCACTGTTGTAGTCCTTACTTTTGGAAAATCCTGCATGCAGGTAGCCCAACTGGCTGTCTGAATTTCTAGAGCTTTACCTTCCCTGTGGGCTTCAGTAAAGACCCTTCCACCAGGATGCCTAGACGTCAGCAGTAGTAGTAGAAGTATACCAGCTGTCACCATCTTTTGATCTTTCTTGTCACAAACCACAAGACAGGTATAGGTCCTTGGAGCCACAGCCCTAGTGGATCATATACAGTAGCCCAGTCTACTCCAGTTCCACCCAAGAGGTCCCCAAACTACCTCTCCAGGGAGTAAGTACAGACAAAAGAAGGAAGGAACAGCCTGGTAGGAAGGTGAGAAGAAAGGTGCAAGAGGGACTAAGGTCTGACACCAAAACCACAGGGCAAATAACAGATTAACAGTATGGGGAAGTGTATGGAGGGTATCTGAACTGCAGCAATGAATCAACATGAGCATCTACATTTACGGCATGTTCCTAACATGACTATACTATTTTTACAATAGTATTCACTGTTGTATTTGTCACTTTTGGGAAGATTTCCAAAGTTTGGAAGATATGGGAGCTGGTCACCTCCAACTAATAAATAAAGCCCTGCAAGAAAGCTGAGGTAGATCCTGGCTAGCACTGGAAGCTGTTCTTAAGCTGCAATGTTTGGAAAGGATGTGGCCAGAAGTTTAATCTGCTGCTTTGGGAATGGGCTCTGAGGGAGACTGTGGTGGCTGCAGTGGCTCTAGTGGAATATGCTTTGATGAGGCCAAGAATAGTTTTCCCATGGACTGAGAAACAAAAAGAAAAGCATTTGGCAAGCCATTTGGAAAAGGGTTTTTTGCACACTGGTCAGCCTTCCTTTTGTTTCGCAAAGGAGTCACATAACTGATCAGACTTTAAATTATTTGATTCTATGCAAGTACAATCATAACTGTTTGCATACATAGGGAATGGAGGATCCTTTTTTCCTTTGAATGGCTGAGTTAAAAGCATGAAAGAAAGGTTAGTATGTAAAGATACCCCACATTGGTGTGATACTAAACAGGATTTTTTGCATATTAAGTTTTGCAGTTCTGAATTTCTCCTAGCTGATATAACAGTCACCAAAAACAGCATATTTCATAAAAAGAACTGCAGTGTAGTGTAGTGGTTTAGTGGGTGCCAGCGGTAGGTTTTATACAATGTAGTTGATGTTCCATGGTGCAGCAATCTCCTTTCTAGGCCACCTGAGCTGCAGGATCCCTTTTAAGGAAATGCTTAACAGAGAGAGGAGTACAAGGTGTTGGGTGCAGGAGGACATGTTTAGGCAGGCTGAGATGCCAGTGGCATGGACTCTGACTGATGTATAAGCATGGCCGCACTCATAAAGATCTGGTAGATATTCCAGGTTCATAATCACTTTAGTCTTACCTAGATCACATAGTTCCTGTACTGGCAGCAGAAGAATCTTTTCTATTTGGCTAGGTAGGGTTTCTAGTGCTTAGTTACGTAGCCTCCTTCATTATTTTCAGCATTTCCTCTGAACACTTGGCATCAAGGTGAAATCATCCAAGCTGTCAGCCATAGAGTGGCCAGGTTATGGTGTAAAAGGGAAACATTGTTGATTTAGTAGGTCTGTATGCTGAGGCAGTACCTGCCAATTCTCCATGCTATGCTGCCCAGTAGAGGGAACCAGCATTGCTTTTTTTCCCCAACATCTTCATTACATTTCCACATATGACAAAGGCAGTCTTACATTTATAAAAATGAAAAACATACAAAATGATATCACTTTAGTTGCAAACAGTTTACATCACAGACACCACTTAAACAACTGTAGTTGTAAACATTACAAATCACTTATAAATCTCCCAGCCATTGTCAGTTAAGCATTACACAGTTCATTCAGATTCTGCCTCTTTAACTTTGTTCCTGCTCTGCATATACTGTTCCCACAATTCCCATTTTTTCTATGTAGTTTGCTCCTTCCCTTTTCTAAAGATCCCAATTCCAGTTGTTTTATCTCTGTTACTATATTCACTACTTCTAGTAAAGTTGGTCTAGACTTTGATTTCCATTCTACATTTTGGTAGCCACTATAGACTCAGCAAGGTTCTACTATGTCTAGGCAATTCCGATTCTGTAGCATAAATCAAAAAAATCATCTCCCCAGTCAGTCCAAACCAACCCAGCATCTCTGACAGAGCAGTCCACAGGGAATCCCAAAGGTCTGCCAGCTCATCACACCTCCAAAAAATATGTCCCCAGCTACCTCTTTCTTGCCCGTCACACCTCTAACATTTGCTATCCACCTGAGGAAAAATTATTTGGAGTCTACTTGGGGTATAAAATGCCTACGTAAACATTTCCAGGCAAAGATCCTACATTTTCTAGATTTTATTGCATACTTGGGAGATCTACATATATCCTCCATCATCTATGTGAATTCCTTATCCAATCTCTCCTTCCCAGTCCTTTCTAAGCTCCTTTGATTGAGTCTTATAATTATCATGCAGTATTTTATATGCTTTACTAATTATTTATTTTTTAACAGCAGCTTCTGTTCTAGATTCTATTAAAAACTCTACCAGTGCTGGTCTTTTATTTAGGAGTCCCTATTTCTTTCCCTTTGCCTACACTCTGATATCAATCCTTGATAGGTAAGACACTCTTTGGGAACCAGCATCGCCGTGACCAAAAGTATGCAATAAGAAATCACCTTTGACTTTTCCTCCCCCTATTTTGAGTAACAACCTGTGAATCAAGATTATTGGAATGAACAAGTAAAGAAAGAGAACTGTTCAAGCCAAGAAAAAAGGATCCATCTTCCAAGCTCCTGAAATGCAAAACTGTTACAGTTGCCTGTCGAAATGAGAAGAGAACAGGTCTATTTGTGGAGCCCTCCACAACCTGATCAGACTTAGAAATACATGCCTGTGAAACATCAGTTTGTGTGGAAAGGACCTGCTAGACAACTGTTCAGCCTGTCTGCCAAAACATTTTGGAGATGGCATGTAGACTGCAACTAGAATCAGACTTGCTTCTAGAGCTATATCCCAGGCCTGCATGGTCAATTTACATAGCAGTTAAGAGTGAGCAGCTCCTTGATTGTTTTATATACCACATGACAGTCATGATGTCTTTCCTTAATTGAAGAACACCTTCTGTCAAGACGTGTTTAAAAACCTTGAGTAGCAGGATGACATACACCACCTATTTTACACCTATGTACTTTTTTCCCCCAAGCTTGGCCTCCCAAGTGTCTTGAAGGGCTCCTACATGTGCCCCCAAGTTAGATCTGAGGAGTCTATGATGAAAGTCATGGTTGGTGGTGGTGCTTTGAAAGTCACCTTCTGGGTCTGGATACACAGCTGCATCTGCCATGAGATCTTCCTTCTGATGCATGGAAGTAAGACAGTGGAAACTACAGCCCAAACTGCAGAATCCTATATAAATGCATTCTACGGACATCTCCAGGAATGCATGGATCATGCTATTCCAAACAAAACCAAGACCCAATCATCCAAAGGCAGGCGTCCAGTCTGGTGGACCCCTGCCATAAATAAACTGTACAACAGAAGGAGGAAGCTACTACATGATAGAGCAAAATCCCTAATAGGGAAGGCATCTCTGATCAGTACTAGCAAATAATTACGTTCCCTCATAAAATCCTCCAAGGCCAGCTTGAGAGAAAAATTGCACAGGACACCAAAGACAATCATAAGGCTTTTTCAGTTATGTTAGAAACCTGGGATGCAACTCCCAGACTTGTTCTGAGTTGATTCTAAACGACAAAAAATACACTCAACCCACAGACATCGCCAATATCCTGGCAGACAGGTTCAGTGCAAACTTCTCCACCCCCCCCAAAAGAGCAAGTATCTATCCTGGCAGAGGGCTGCCTCCCAAACATCTCAGATGCTCAGGTGAAGGCTGCCCTCTCCAAAGCAAGAAACACTGCTTCCATGGGACCAGATGGCGTCCCAGGTTGCCCTACATGAACTACAAGAGGAACTAATCCCTCAAATAAAACAGCTATACAATCTCAGCCTCACTACAGGATATGTGCCCACAGAATGGCGTACAGCAACAGTGGTCCCACTCCACAAAGGTGGAGCCTCACGGACCCTGGAAACTATCGCCCCATAAGCCTGACTAGCTTAGTCTGCAAGGCTATGGAGAGGATCATCATGGAGCTCATAAACAAAGACACTGGGGACCTACAGACACTAGATCCTACCCAGTTCGGCTTTGTCAAGGGCAGATCCTGCCTTTTGAACCTGGTTGACTTCTTTGAAACAGTCACCAAAGCCATAGATGAAGGGAAGGTAGTCCACACAGCCTATCTGGACCTTGCAAAGGCATTTGACACAATACCCCACTCGGGCATCATAGATAAGCTATCCAGCTTAAATATAAACCCCTATGTCACAAGATGGGTCGCAAACTGGCTCAAAGGCAGAACCCACAGAGTGAGAGTTGCTGGAGCCATGTCAGACTCGAAACTGGTCACAAGTGGCATCCCACAGGGTTCTGTCCTGGGACCACTCTTGTTCGGTATATACTTTTCCGAGGTACAGGCAAACGTGGGAGGACTATGGCTCACCAAGTTGGCAGACGACTGCAAACTGGGCGCCATAATCAACTCTCCAGCTGACACAAACATCCTTCAAAAAGGTCTCACAGAGACAGATAACTGGTGCAGCGCCATGGTTTAAAGCTAAATGCCAAAAAATGTATAGTCATACCCTTTGGCAAAAACAATGTGCCCACAAATTACCACATAGGCGGAAACCCATTAAGTACAGAGAAAGTTATTAGGGACCTGGGGACCCAAGTTGATAGCAATCTCTCCTTTGAAAACCACATTGCCAAAGTGGTTAGAAAGACCTTCTACATAGCCCACCTCATCACGTAGGGTTTCACATCTAGATCAAGAGAGGTAATCGTGCCTTTATTCATCCCTCATCAGGCCCATCATAGAATACAATGCCTTTTGGGATGTACCTTACCCGACACCTGCAGCAATTAGAAAGACCCCAAAAGTATCTCACCAAGAGGATCAAGGGTCTCAAACAGATGCCATATGCTGCTCGGTTAAAAAAACTCCAGCTCTACTCAGTTGCATACCGCCTATTTCGAGGCAATCTATGTCTGACATACAAAGCTATGTCAAATCCAGAATTAATGGACATGCTCCACCTCAGTAAATCTAAATCCCTTAGAGCCACACGCTTGAGGGACTTGAACCTCAGCACAGAAATAAATAGAACTTGCTGGAGGGACAGGTTCATAACCCAGAGGCTCCCTTCGCTCTGGAATAGAATTCCAGTAAATGTGAGGCAGAGCACCTCACTGAATCTCTTCAAGAAGAATCTCGATAAGTGGATGGGGGATCATAGGTTTGTCCCAGGGATTACTCCCGTGTCACTATTAGACAGAGGCACAGTAAACTAAACCTTAAAAAGTGCACAGTATACTCAAATCAAGGGGTGGCGTAAGCCATACAGAATCGGGCTAGGCTTATAATTGCCCCAGGGCAGATAGCCTAGTATGAACCTATGAACCTATGTTGATTTTAGAAACTGGACATGTTGAAACCATCTCACGTATTACTCTCATGTGCAGGTGAGCTAGTGGTACCATTACAATGCAATCTGAAGAATTCCCTGGCTAAATTTCCTTTTTCTGAAGATTTTTTTTTAGAAATGGAGTGTCAGATGGTTCACCTTCTCAGCTGTGCGGAAGACATTGATGACAGAGGTGTCCAGGTAGGCTTAAAAGAAGGCTAGGCTTTTGTGGGTGCTAGATTGGACTTTGTATTGTTGATGGTAAGACCCAGATTTCTGAAGAAATTCAGTGTGAACTCCAAAGCACTGGTAATTTCCTGCAAGAACTCCACTAGGATGCAGCATCTTCTTGCAATGGAAAATATGAATGCCTTTCGTCTTGCAGTTGGCAACTGCTGGAGACCACCTGAAGAGCAAGAATGTAAACTGGAAGTGGTCCCCCCTCCACCAATGAATATCTAGAAATCTTCTGTGGCTTTTGGCAATAGGAATGTGCATGTAGGCATCTTTTAGGCCAAAAGTGACCATCCCAGCCCAAGCAGGAATGAGTGGTAACAGGCACTGTAGAGTTAACATTTTGAACTTTGGTTCTTTAAGTAACATGTTTAAGTAGGGCAGATCCAGGATGGGACAGCATGTGCCCTCTTTCTTCAGAACCAGAAAGAGCCTTGAATAACCCCCCCCACCAGTCTTCTTCTCTATTTGGAAAGAAAAGTTGTGTAAAATCTTACCATCACTATAGATGTCCTTCTCTTCCATGTTGCAGTATTCACACTGTGGGATTTCCAGCCCTCAGGCAACCCGACGTCGGCTCCTTATACAAAAGCTTAAGCCTGGCTGCTGTAGGTGCATGGGACGTCACACATAGGGCCATAAACCTTGGAGTATAAATGTGACATCAGCACGCACAGACCTCAGAAGCTGAAGCCCAGAGAAGAGGCCAAGGAGAAGCAAAAGCAAATGTCCTTGCAGGGTTCTAATGAGTGGCCTGCAGTGAAGTTATACCCCAGAGAAGACAGAGGCTATCAGGGGGATGGAGGGTGGGAAGGAATACTGCAACTTGGAAGAGAAGGACATCTATGGTTATGGTACGATTTTACACAACTATGCTATGTCCTTCTATTCCCATGTTGCAGTACTCATACTATGGGAGAGTACCACAGCTAGGAGGAATGTAGGGAGGTGGCCGAGGTGAAAGATTATAGGAATCCTTGCAGTACTGTCCTTGGAAACCCTGCTCTGGCTCTAGAGACCTGGTCCAGCTTGTACTGCTTGGTGAAAGTATGGACTGTGGACCAAGTGGCTGCCTCCAACATGGAAGCTGTGTCTAGTCCTTTCATAAAGGCCTTGGAGGTAGCCATGTATCTGGTACAATGCACTTGTACTCCTTGAGGCAATGGTTTGTGATGAGGAGAGTAGCAAAAATGGATGGATTTTCTGATCCAGGAGGAAATAGTTTGTTTGGAGACTGCCTTACCCAAGGCCCTGGGATTGAAAGAAATTAGTTGGTCAGATTTTCTGAAAGACTTGGTTTTGTCAAAGTAGAATCTCAGTTGCTTATGTACATCTAGGGAATGGAGGATCCTCTCTGCGGAGTTAGTAAGAGAGGGGTAGAAGCTAGGTAGGTGAATGGGCTGGTTTAAAGAAAGCTCATTAGCTACTTTGGGCATAAAGGACGGGTTAGTGCATAGGGAAACCCTGTCATTATGGAAGATGGTGTATGGAGGGCAAGACATCAGGCCCTGTAATTCAGACACTCTTCTAGCAGAGGCAATGGCCACTAAAAGGATGGTTTTCCATGTGCACATTTACAGAGATGCTGTGCTGGCTGGCTCAAAAGGAGATATGGTAAGCTTTTCTAGTATGAAGTTGAGATCCCAGCGAGGAGGAATGGGCTTTCTAGGTAGTCTGATGTGCAAGACCCCTCTCAGGAAAAGTTTTACATCCAGTCTAGAAAGAAGAGGCGGCTGTAAAGGCAAGCATGCAAAAATAGCTGAGAGATGGACTTTGACAGAAGAGTACGCCAGTCCCTCTTTAATGAGTCCACAGGTATAGTTCAGGACCAGGGGAGGATCTGCTAGAAATGGGTCCTTATTTCTCAGAGAACACCATTTCGAGAATCTCTGCCATTTAGACAAGTAGTTTTTTTTCTAGTTGTTGGTTTCCTGGCCTCCCTCAGGACAGAGAGCACATCTTCTGAGTAGTGTTGTCTAAAAGGGATCAAAAGTTGATCACCCACAGAGTTAGTTGCAGTAGAGACAGTTGTGGGTGCAGGACGGATCCCTGTTGCTGAGTTAGTACTTTCACCTGGTGAGGTAACATGTGGTGACTGCCCTTGGCTAGTGAAAATAGAAGGGGGAACAAGTGTTGTCTTGGCCAATAGGGAGTCACCAGTAAGATTTTTGGGTGTTCCTTCTTGATTTTCAGAAGGAATCTTTGAATTAGAGGGAAGGGCGGGAAGGCATATAGGAACATTACCTGCCATGAAAAACTGAAGGCATCCACTCTCCAGGCTAGAGGTGAGTGAGTCCTGCTGCAAAATATGTTTAGTTGTCTGTTCCGGGGGCAAACAGATCCAGTTGTGGTGTGCCCCACTGGTGGATCATGTGTAGGAAGGTATCCCTGTGCAACATCCATTTGTGTTGCAGAAATATGGTTCTGCTGAGCAAGTCCGCTTGCTTGTTTTCCTGAGAGGGGATGTATGAAGCTTTCAGGAAGAGGTTGTGTTTTGCTGCTATCTCCCAGATTAGCAGGGTAATCTGACATAACCTGTATGCCTTTGGCCCTCCTTGTTTGTTTAGGTACCACATGACAGTCCTGTTGTCTGTCACAGTGTGGAGTAATCCTGGATGCAGCATGGGAAGGAAAACTTTTACAGCTAAGAGGACAGCAGTCATCTCCCTGACATTGATGTGCTGTTTTTGCAGGCCAGGGGTCCAGCACTGTTGTACCCTGGAGCCCTGCAGGGTTACTCCCCATTCTAGGTCCAATGCATCTGTGTGCATAGACTGGGAAGTGGGCAGGAGTTGAAGAGGAATTCCCTGGTTGTTGAAAACCTGCTGAATCCACTACTTCAGCTCTAATTTTAAACAGGGCAGAAGGGGGGTGAGTTTGTCTAGAGGTTGTTGGCTCTGGGACCAAACAGTCTTAAGTACCACTGGAATTCCTCCAAGTGGGCCATGGGAATGGTGGAGGAGATGGGGTAGCCAGTGCCATACAGCCTAGAGTTTTTGGAGAGTTGCAGTGATATTTTATCTCATTAGATCTATTCTGATTCTACACCCTAAGAAAACCTTGTCCTATTGTGGGAGAGAGAGAACTTTTGGAGGTTGAGAGTGAATGAAACCCAGGTTGTTTAGAAGGGACATGGTGAATTGGAGATTTGCCCGAAGGATGGACTGTGATTCTGCCAAAATGAGAATGTCATCCAAGTAAGGGTAGAGTTGAATTCCCTTGGTTCTGCACTGGGCGATGGCTTGGGCCAAGCACTTTGTGAAAACTCTGGACGGCGTAGACAAGCCAAAAGGCAATCCGGTAAACTGAAAATGAGAAGAGGGCCCACAGAAGTGCAGGAACCTTCTGTGGGAAGGTTTGACTGGGATGTGCAGGTATGCATCCTTTAGGTCCAGGGTAATCATGAAGGCTTGAGATGGAATTAGGGGTAAGAGTTTGAAGGGAGAGCATCTTGAGGGAGGGAACCTGTAGGAACAGGTTTAGGTAAGTGAGGTCTAGGTTAGGTCTCCAGGGACCATGGTTTTTTGGGACTAAGAAGAGGCGGGAGTAGAAGCCTCGTCCCTCCTGACCTGATGAAACTGGTTCTATTGCTCCTTGGGAGAGTAGTTCCTGCACGATGGGAGGAAATAGACTGAGTTACTTTTTTGGGAGGGAAAACATTTTTTATTGATGTAGGTTTTTCTTTCCAGGAAAGAAAGTATCCTTTTTGGATGATGGAAAGAACCCACTGATCTGTAGTGACGGTTCTCCAAAAAGGGAGGCATTGGGTAAGGTGGGCAGACAGGGGAACTTGGGTTAAGGCAGTCAAGCAGAAGATGGTTCCCCTCTATCTGGAAAGGGCTGTTTGTTGGGGGGTTGTGGTTGAGGTGGTCTGGGATAAGGTCATCTCTGAGATCCCCTCAGTGGTCTGGCAGAAGAAGGTCTAGAAGAGGATGTGGCCCTTCTTACAAAGGATGTTTTAGCTGGGTAGTTCCTGTAATATCTGGGCACTGGGGACACCAGCAAGTGCTTGCAGTTCCTTGCTTTTTTCTTGCAAGTTTTTAAAAAGTTGTGCAGCATTTTTGCCAAAGAGAAGGTTGTTCTCCAGAGGAGCATCCATGATCTTGGCTTTAAAGTCATCTGGCAAAGGTTGTAGCCTGAGCCAGGAGTATCTGCGGAAGATGGAAGCAGTGGCAGCAGATCTGGCAACTGCTTCTGCAGCATCATAGCTGCAGTGGATAGAGTGTCTGGCTACTTGGGTGGCCACTGACAATTTGGAGGAAATGTCAGATTTGACTGGACAGTCTGGGGTGGTAGCCAACAAGGTGGAGGCCTGAAAAACTAGGTCTAGGGCATACTTCACCATGTGGGTTTGGTAGTTTATAGCCCTGAAAGCCAGGGTAGAGGAGGTGTATACCTTCCTCGCCATCCTGCCCATGGTTTTGCTGTCTTTATCAGATGGCAGCAGGGAGGCAGAAGGCAACTGCCTAGATTGTCTGTATGGGGATACTGCAATAACAGCTGGGTTGGCTAGTTTTATGAGAAACTTGTAGTCATCAGGGACTTTTGTAAAACCTATCTGGCCTCTTAGGGGCAGGAGGTTGGGAATCTGGGTTCATGGAAACTGAAGTGAATGCATCCAAGAAAACCGGGAGTACTGGAGGGATAACAAAAGGAGAAGGGGACTCAAGCTCTAGAAGATCAAAGTATCTTTTCTGGGTATCAGAGACTAAAGAAGTATCCCACTTGAAATACTCTTTCATTTTTGAGATAGTCTCCCCAAATGATAAGTCCTCAGATGGGGAGACCCCTTCAATAGAGTCCTGTTCAGGTGAGTAATAGTCAATGGGAGAGGCAGTCTGTGAAACATAGGAGACAGATTCCTCAGAAGAGGAATAAAAGTGTTCTGGATCTTCCTGGGTAACTGTAGGCTGAGCAGATGCTAAAGGCAGGGAGGAGGCAGACGCCGGCCTAGGACTCAGAGCAGGGATGCTGGTGGGAGTAGGGCCTGAAGGCCTAAGAGGCATGAAGGCCTGCATCAAGGAGGAAGTGAAGGACTCCCAGTCTGGAGCTGCCAGAGGCGTTGGGCTCAGGTATTTAGTTTTCTGCTTCCTTTTAGAAGGAGTGTGTGTCTGGGTGGGTAAGGAAACAGAGGCCTGCGCTGGGGTAGGAGAGGTCTCGGTTGGCCGGTCCAGCGATGGTTCCCCCTCGACGTTGGTAAAGACTGATGTCTGAGTCAACTCCGCTGATGTGCTGTCTGTAGGTACTGACACGACCTCCTCTACAGTAGCCATTGGAACTATCAGAGTAATCGGGTGCCCCTTGACCCCTAGAATGGAAGTTGGCAGGACATCTGAAGGTGGAGTGGCATCTGGAGAAGGCCTGCAAACCTTGGCCTTCTTCCATGGCTGTTCGGCTTGGGCAGCCATTCAGGATCTATCCTAAGTGCGAGACATTTAAGCATTTGGTTTTCTAGAAAAAGATTTAATGCGGACAGATGGCTGTGTAAGATCTTGGGTAAGAATGATTGGCAAATAGAGCAGGCCTTGTAGTTCTGCTCCTTAAGTAAGCAAAAGAAACAGCAGTTGTGGAAGTCTTTGTGTGGAATCTGGCAACTGCAACTACATTTACTCATTTTTCTCTGACATCGGCTACAGAAAAAGTACAGGAGCCAAGCTAAAGCTTAAGAACGAAAAGGCAAAAAAACCCAATGGGGTATTTATCTTTAGATGTCTTCAGACGTAGGAGCGAAGCAGTTGAAGTAATCTTTGTTTGCAGCTGAAAAGTTCTGAGGTCTGTGCATACCAATGTCACATTTATACTCCAAGGTTTATGGCCCTATGTGTGATGTCCCATGCACCTACAGCAGCCAAGCTTAAGATTTTGTATAAGGAGCTGATACTGGGTCGCCTGAGAGCTGGAAATTCCACAGTATGAATACTGCAACATGGGAACAGAAGGACATCATTGTCTACGATACCAGACTGTATAACTTGAAGGATAACTGCAGAGATAAGGTTCAACTGGTCCACTGGGACTGCTGGAATGCCCAGTCTGAGATGTTTTTTGAAAATGTAGTTTTGTAAACTTTTCCTGGAATAGTTAACACACACACTGATCTTTGGTGATACCCTTCCAGCTTCTTACACAGGACACTAATTTTCCTCTCATTTTTCTCTAAGTGGGGTAGATAAGTGGGAGTGGTGATGGGGAATTAGGATGCACTTGGACAGGGAAGGGGAGGAGGGGGCAGCAACACTAAGTCACAATTGATCGCTGTTTGTGTCTTGGCCCTGGGGGCCTCAGGCCTTCTCTTTATATTTAGCTTGCCATTCTTTCTTCTCGTATCTTTCCTTTGCCAGATCTGATAACTTACTGTTTACGGTGTAAGGGACAAACTTTTATAGGCTAATTTCTGACAAACGTAAGAGACTCAAGCTTGAAAAAGCTTTTACAGACTGCATGGTCTGACTTTTCCCTCCATTTTTCTTTAAAGACTTTTTAGCAGGAGGTCTAAAGACCAGAGCCATGTCCAAAGCTTCATTTAGGAACTTCATTTTCACATAGTCTGTGTATAACAGAATGTCTCAGTATAACAGAACCTGTAAATGCTGCAGTGCATTAAATCCATACTTACTGGAGTGCTTGGAATTCTAAGAAGAGAAGTCATAATGCTCAAGCATCTCCTGTTTCAAATATTTGTCCTGTAACACCTCTGCCTTGATCCTCAACTTTTCCAATAGGGATTACTGGTAAGAAAGCATGCAAGACTGTCATTTAATGCCCTGAATGAACAGGCTGCAGAGGTGTACATCTTTTTTCTCAAATCTGGCAAACATTCTGCTCTTCTTCTCAACTAGAACAGGTACCCCGGATAGATCTGAAGAACCTCCCTTGCCAAAATCTGGCTACACCACAGCTGGATCACCCTGTGATGATGTGGGCTAGTGTCAGCATAGCCAGCTCGAGTTCTGTAAAGAATGATATGTCCTTTGAATATCAAACAGATTTATACAAGACAGTTGTGTTACAAGTGTATTAGAACTGTATGGCATTCAAATATCAAACTGATTTGCACAAATGCTTATGTTACAAATGTATTAGAACTGTATGACATTTGAATATCAAACTGATTTGTACAGATGATTATGTTACAAATGTTTTAGAACGGTATCACATTTAAAAATCAAAATGTGTTTGTAAAGTTGCTAGTGTTAAAAAATGTATCAACAGTGGGGTCCTGCTGGAGAGAGAAGGAATATTCATGTCAGATTGTATGTATATATGTTAGCTAAGGACACTGGAAGAGAAGGGGCTAATTAGCTATCCTACTTCTTTAAGAAAAATACTGTTAATTGGACCACCTGTTGGGCCATGGAAGTGCTTATTTCACAGCTCTAAATAAGACCAGAGATGGCATTGTCTGCAAGAAGCCTTTGTTCATTAGCGCAGTAAAGAGAGGGGAAGCCCCAGGTGCTGCCATTAACATCAGCAAAACTTTAGATATTCATCTTATCACATCTGTGCTAACATCCTGACACAAGCTTCAAAGGGGAATAGTGTGACAACCTAGAGTCAGGTGACCAGATGAGGTCATTCTGCCAGCCATCTTGGAATTTTTAGATATTACAAAGAGAAATCTCTCAGTATTGAGTATTCCGTCTTGGGCCTGACAACAAGGTCCATTCACAACATCACCTCCCTTGCTGTATTAAGAAAGTAGGGAATAGTAATTCTCCTAGATTCAGTCAGGAAAATACAGTAAAGCTTAGTTTAGATATTGTTTTTCTTTATTTGTCTGAGTCTGTCCATCAATGTTATTTTCAATATTTCTTGTGATTTGAACTCAGTGGTTTGCTGTTAATACATATTCTATATATTCAGTAGTTTTATGTTCCTTTATTATATATTATTAAACATACTTAAAACTTTTATTGTGGCTGGTCCTTCTAGAAAGTATTTACCCTTTGAGAGTGTTTATATTTATTTGTTGACAGTGTGTGGGTCACTCCAGAAGGCGTAGCTGGCTTGGTCAACTACTACCATTTGCAGTAGTATTAATATTACACAGTATAATTGGACACCCCTCTTTAAAGGCCTTAGAGTAGCTGATTGTGGAGTGTCTGATGGATGTGATAACTATCTTATACTCTGGGAAGAAGCGGGCACAGCAGGTAAATCTGTGAAAGGCTTTCCCAGGTATGTGTGTGTGTGTGTGTGTGTGTGTGTGTGTGTGTGTGTGTGTGTGTGTGTGTGTGTGTGTGTGTGTGTGTATGTGTCAGCTGCTTGGAGCAGGGATACAAACAACTGGTTTACAGAAAGAGTTCTGGAGGACTTGGCTTGGACACTCGGCTGAGGACCTAACCCTACATCTGTACCAGTGGGGAATCTTATTGAGGACCTGGAGGGAGACAGATATAGAGAGATCCAGACCCTGGACTGATTGTGTTCCTTGTGTGCTCTTAAGGGAAATTGTGCTTGATGCAGAGAGGTCTGCATCTGGAAATATGGAATGTACCCATTTGTATTCCAAGTGAGGGTCTATATCACATAATCGAATAGAAACAATGTCAAACGCTCTAATGAGTGAAAATGCCAGAACTCAAAGTTCCATTACTGAGATTGCAGTACAGTGAAGAGTGGGATATTTGCCCTATTCTCACTGTAATGCAAACACGGAGTTGGAATATATATTTAGCGGGGGTTGTGCCCCCCACAATAAGGATTTTGAGTTTCTGTATTTTCGTTCATTAGAGCGTTTGACATTGTTATTATTCAATTATAAAACATAGACCCCCAAGTGAACGTCCTTCTCCAGTGTCAGTAGTGAGGATTCAGGCTCCTTGATTACTGGCACAGTGTGGGGATGTCACACACTCAAAGGGTTTTTACCTATAAACTTGTGGGAATCCTTGATCTACAAAACCAGTCAGGTTTCCTTACAGCAGGGGGAAGGCAAATCAGGATACATAATTATATTCACAAAAACATTTTCCAGGACATCCAACACTGACGGGACTGATAGAAGAAGCCCATGTATACTCTGTAATGGAGATGGGCCTCAAAGTACTCCTTACTACCCAGTGGAAAACTTCCTTCATCCTGTGACGTGTTTCTCCAAATGAGAAGTCCTCTGGTGGGGAATCAGAGAAAAGGGTGTCTTTGCTGTCTGAATTACAGGCATCCAAAGAAGGGATCTGCCCTACATAGACCAATTCACCTACCTCTGAGTCATGGGCATTAGAACCATCAGAAGTCAGTTTTACCCTTCTCTTTTCAGAAGATGTCCTCAGACACCTCTGTTGTCTCTACATTTATCCTTTTCTGCTTCAAAAGAGACAACAGAACCTCAGCCAGTTGTATCAAAGAGTCAGTGAAAGCCCAGAAAGTGAAGGAGCTGAAACACTGTATTGATCTAAATAAGGCAAGCTGATAGACATAGGCTTATTCTTTGGTGCTTTTCAACAACCACCACCACTGAGGTATCAGTCTCTAGGAGCCTTTAAACAGACAATAATTCTAGGGATCCCACTTTCCCCCTTTGAAATAATGATATGAGCCTTCACTTTTGGTTTCAGGAAATGTGTCAAAGACATGCCAACCTGCAGAGTCACTATGCCAGAGGGCATAACTGAGACAGACTAAGGGAAGGGCTGAAATGACAGCTTATGAAGCACAGAGTTGTCAGACTCAGGGAAGCCAGAGTCATCCAGTGGGATACCCTCAGTTTCTAGACACTTCTCCCTTCTCTAACTAAAGTGTTCTCTTTTTATTTATTACGTAGAAAATTCCTAGAAGCTTTGGTTGATGCCATGGTGGCACAGAACCAGAACCAGGGATGCTCCTCTTCCTTGACTGCAAACTCCTGGAAAAAACAATACCATTTATGGATTGTCTTTGAGGTGAACAAAGCACAACATGGATAGGAGTCAACATCATAATCCAGGCTACGGCAAAACCAAAAAAAAAAAACGTGGAAAATCTTTTGGGAAGATTTGCTTTCTATGCAATACACAGTTATTGACTTTACATACAGTCTCATCAACAGAATAAGCATTCACAAGAAGATAAGAAACATCTCCTTTGGGATACTTACCTGGATCTGGGAAGTAGGCCAATGAACACACTCACATCGCTACAAATCATACAGGCTACACACACTGCATGTCCCAAAAGATCTGAAGATGGTATAAGATAATGCTATTCTTATACCACAAACTTTCTAAAATCCTGGTGGGAGGGCCTCAGCTAAAGCCCTAGAGGCAAAGCAAAGTTCTGGAAGTCAGGTCAGTCAATTGGGTTTCATCTTTGCAGGATATCTCAAAAGTGAGGACTGTAACAGCAACTGTGGGCATGAAGGCTGGATTGTTTCAAAAGTACATTCTATCCTTATGCAATACCAAGTAAGAAGGCTAGCACACAAGTCTTGTCTTGCAACTCACAAGATATTCTGATAAAAGTGATGACCACTATGAAAAGTTTTCCAAGGAACATATTTTAAATCTGCTTTGGCTGCTGGTTCATATGGAGAAAGTTAGCTTCTCCAATACAAAGTACAGATCCAAAAGGTGGAATGGTATCCTTATGTGGAAGCTTTGAAGAAGGACTTGTATACCTATGCGTATGCTAAGGGTGAAGAGACAGCACCCTCATCAAAATATGAAATGGCCACTACAAGCACTTTAATGGAAGAGTAGCTTAAACTGCTATCAAAAATCTGGTAAGGTAGTCCAAATGGCTGTTAAATAAGATGTAAATAAATGGTTCTAAACCCATTGCAGTATGCCATACAGAAAAATGTGCCCATTTATTTTTGTATATTTTTCTGATATTTGGTCTCTGGGCAGAAATGATGACGTGGACCATCCTGTTTGGGCTAGAAGGGTCACTAACCATCACTGAAAATGGTCTAATATTTGATTAGATGAAAGGGATGAAGGAACTGGTGAGGCTGCCAAGAAGGGAGTGCTAGGAGAGCTTTAGAAGGGCCTCAATTGTACAGGTTTCTTCAGAAGATAAGGTCACAGCTTGGGAACGAAGCTTGCTGAGACCAAAGCGGGGGTATGACAATGACCCACGACATCCTTAGTCAAACCTTCTGCATTAATTTGGGGGGTCCAAGGAAATAAAGGAAAAGCAAAAAGGAGTTTGGGAGCTATTTCTTTATAAGTACATAAACAGATGTTCTTCCAGAGAAGGGATGATGCAGTAGACGTTGCTGAATTTGAAACTGGTCTGGGATGCAGAGGGGTCACAGTAGATCTTCCTCCATCGATGGAAGAGCTTCCATACTACAGACTGACTGAGAGAACATTCATGTGTATTGTTAGAAAATGATTGAACTTGCCTGCTAAATGACTGGCTTTTCCAGTGACTAGCTATCACAAAGCTATCCCTGGACACGGCTCATTTCCATACTCTCATTGTTTTTTGACAGAGGAGGCAGGAAATTAGTTTTCCCTGTTTTCACAAGCCAAACTACAGTTATACTGTTTGTGTGGGTGGCAAGTGCATCTTGTGGAAGGTAATCCTGAAAGACCCACAAGGTAAGAAAAACTGACCTCACCTCTCAAACCCAGTGGTACATACAGGCCTCCGTTTGTGACCATACTACATGTACCTTCTGCTCATAATACTGCCTCCCACCTGAAGGCAGAATTATCTGTGATGATAATCAGCAATAGTGTGGGAACTCAGAAGGGACTGCCCAGAGTCAGGTTGTGTGTGTACATCCACCATCTGAAGTGAAACCTTTCAAGTTTTGGAAATCTTTACAAGCTAAGACAGGTGCTCCATTAGTTAACATCAATGTATTTTTATGATTTACTGCAGAATGCTCGTGTAATGCCTGGCATTTACAACTGTCAGATGAAATAGCTCTGTAGTTCATTAGATTTATTGTT
Organism: Protopterus annectens; assembly: GCF_019279795.1. Classification (NCBI taxonomy): domain Eukaryota; kingdom Metazoa; phylum Chordata; order Ceratodontiformes; family Protopteridae; genus Protopterus; species Protopterus annectens. Next base: position 973,915,784 of record NC_056735.1, on the reverse strand, counting down.
GCCATGTGTAACATTTCATTGACAGGCAATATTACCTCTTCATGGAATGGAAATGCATGCACATTTAAGCTGCTTATTTTTAAAAGGAAAGACAGATTCTATTTGTTTTTGCAAAATCTACTTTTTTTTACTCTTTATTTAAGACTGCTTGTGGACTTGGTAAATCTCAACAACCTTCATGGAGTGCACTGAACAAGATTTGTTGTAGTCTTTTCCTTTCTTTTTGTCTGGGACTGTTACTTGGATTTGGGCAATTCTAGCTTAAGGAAGCAATAGAAAGTACACCTGTGTAAAATCTTGCCATAACTGCAGATGTCCTTCTTTTCACTGTTGCAATATTCATCACATATGGGATCTCCTGCCAAGGATAGCCCAATGTCCTGTCAGTATACCAAAGCCTTTACATCCTCCCAGCATTACATGTCAATTGTATGAACCCTGCCCAAGCACAGGGCATAAAGGAGACATACGTATGCTGAATACTCAGAACAGAAGTGCCCTAGGAGAACTAGAGTAACCTCAGAAGAAAGGAGAATATGCACATTCAGGAGGAAAAACAAACAAGAGAGAAAATGGGGCATGGTGGTGAAGACTTCCTGGCCAGCAAAGTGTTCCCAACAGAAGAAAGATAAATAAGGAGGCAGGAGGGATGGTCTCAATACTGCAACTGTGAAAAGATGCACATCTACTGTTATGGTAATATTTTGCACAACTGCAATATGTTCTTCCATGTAAATGTTGCAGTACTCATCACATATGTTACAAAGACATGCATCTGGAGCATTTCTCCCTGGGCCTCTGCTGAAAACTGGCTTTGTTCCAAGTCGGACTTTCCCAGTAAACAAATGTTAAATACATGAATAAATATGGGAGAGTACCAAAGCTACTGTACAGGATGGGAGGAGGAAGACACAGAGAAGCCCTCCACAAACCACCTGGCAAATCCTGCCCTAGCTCTGGAAATGACACCCAACTTGTAATGTTTACTAAAAGTGTGGACAGAGGACCAAGTTGCAGCTTCAAGGATGAATCTAGTATCTAAACATGAAGATAGCTCCAGAAGAGGTTACTACCCTTGAAGAATGAGCTTGAACTGAAGCAGATAGCTGTTTACCATGAAACAAGCAAAGAATAAAAGACAAGTAACCAACGAAAAAAAACGAACTGGTAACCTTGAGCCCAACGGAAAAAATATTCTCCAATATCAAAAGAATTACTTAATGCAACTTTTATTCACTTCAAAACAAATGTGTTTTCGCCACTGAACCTTCAGTGGCTTCCTCAGAATAGATTAAAAAATGTGCCAAGTAGTAGAGACTCTTAAATAGTATATGTATGACGTAATGACATCATAACTGAGTTTCTCCAACAAGGCACGTGTTACTAAAGCGTAACCAGTTTAAAAATAAAAAATAAAAAAATACAACCATAAATAAAAGCAATGGGTATAAAAACCCTAAAAACATTGCATAAATTATACCACAAACCTTTTATATCAAAAAAGTCAATGTAAACATGTACATAAATTCCTTCGTAAAGGGAATTACACCATACACAAATCCTGACTCAACTAGGTAACTAAACAGGTATATATATACCCAATAAGAATTATTCCATTTTCATTTTAAAATATACCTGGATGTAAAAAATATATAGGTCAACCGGTGGTTTCTTCAGGAACACCTGCTACTAATATTACGCATTCAGGGGCTGGAGGTTCCAGTTCAGCTGGTTCTAGTCCTTTACTTTTGGGAGTAAATGATAATGGCAATAACCCTCCTGGACTTGTAGGTGTCCCTTTGCTCGCTGACTGGATCGTTAATTTGGATTCATTTAAGTTTACACAGCGTTTACCTGGGGAACAACCTGCTGCTGATCCTGACACTTTACAAGGTACTTTGTCCACTTTAGCGGATAAACTTAAACTTTTTGATGCTAAATTATTGAAAATTAAAAAACTTCAACTTGAGGTAGTATATTTTCAGCAATGTCTGAATGAGAACATTGTACCTAAGGGTTTAAGAAGTAACTTTTCACCTACTGGTCTTTTACCTGACCCTGCCTTCCTTTCTGATTTAACAGCTTTGTTCGAAAGACAAGGGGCTCAACTAATGGAGCTCATGATCAAACACTATTCAAATGCTATTACGACTTTGTCTTCTGAAATTAAGGATTTGGACAACGCTATTAAATTTGATATCGATTTTGTTCGCTACAAGTACGACTATAACCGTATTTTTGCAAGCATAGATGCGCTTTTGGTTAAACTTAAGGCAAACAAATCTAAAAAATTAGTTAGGGACAGGTTTGCTTATCAAAATTTAAATGCTTACCCTAAACTTAGGGACAGATCTGTCATGGTTACTTCTAGTGGAAGAAATCTTATCCACCCTGAAGTACAGTCCTCAGTTGACAATTTGGATGTGATTGATGAAGAATTGGTTGACCAACCTGCACATGGACCAAGACGTAGTAGTAGAATTAAGTCTACTAGTTATAATAATTCATCATCAAACACTAATAGTAATGGTTACAACAATAGGAACAATTTTTTAGGGAATCGGAACAACCGTCAGTCCCAGAACAGGAACAAGAAACGTTACAACTAATGGCAGTTGGGGTCTATCAACGTTCATCTGACTGTGTCCCTAAATTACCTGTCGTGTTAACAAACAAGAAAGGTGACTTTAAAGTCTATAATTTTTCAAGTGCTGTTTTGGACGCTGATTTGGTGGAATTGCTTTCTTATGGTTACACTTTTGTTCCTAGCAAACAATGTAATCTAGCCAGGACGATCATTGATTTGAAAATAGAAGTTATGTTCTTACCATAACGTTCCATGTTAGTTGTCTTCTTCTCGCCTTCTTCTTGCTGGATGGGTTCAGAGCCGATCCTCGGCTCCGACTCGGCCACTCTAAAAGCTCGAGAGTTGGTTCCACCGGCTCATGCTAGGCGAGAGTTACCTCAGATCTCGTTTGTAAGCTAGGCACTGCCTATAATAGTAGTAAAATAACTAGTAACAAAGTCCACCTCTATAAACAAGGGAGAAGAGAAGGGTGACCTACATCCTGACCCAGGAAATATGCACAGCAGAGCATATACCTAAAGTAAAGAGGTGGTAGAAAGAGAGGTCACAATCAAAACTCCTCTAGGTCTGTCCAGGCCAGGGGGAAGGAGGGTGGGACGCAAGAAGAAGGCGAGAAGAAGACAACTAACATGGAACGTTATGGTAAGAACATAACTTCTATATGTTAAGTTGTCTATCTCGCCTTCATTCTTGCTGGATGGGACCGCGTCCCTAGCACCTTGTCCCGGTGGCCTAACGGAACAGACTCTTGAGAACAGTGGAACCAAAGTTAGCTCTATGTCTAGAGGCTAAATCCAACTTATAATGAGAAATGAAAGTGTGAGGAGTAGCCCAAGTAGCCGCTGCACAAATGGTGTCAATAGGCAGTCTATCTTGGAAGGCTATAGAAGTAGCCAAGGCTCTGGTAGAATGGGCTTTAGGTTTGCTAGGCAGCTTTTGGTGTCTAATTTCATACACAAGGGAAATCAGGGATGTTAGCCATCTGGATAATGATACCTTTGAAACTGAAAGTCCCTTTCTGCCTTCTGCATAAGAGACGAACAGCTGGTCAGATTTTCTGAATTGTTTTGTTCTATCCAAATAGTACCTTAACTGACGATGAACATCTAGCCAATGTAATCTTTGTTCAGATCTGTTAGAATATTCTGGAAAAACACCGGGAGGTCAATGCTTTGATTTAGGTTAGCCGTGGAGGCTATTTTAGATAAAAAGGACGGGTTGGTTCGTAAGGATACTCTGTCCTTATGGAACAACAGATAAGGAGGTCGACAGCTGAGTGCATGAAGTTCTGAAACTCTTCTAGCTGAAGTAATAGCTACTAGAAAGAGAGTCTTCCATGATAGTAATTTTAAGGAACAGGAGGATGCAGGTTCGAAAGGGGAGAGAATTAAAGAACTGAGAACTAAATTTAGGTCCCAAGGAGGAGGAGGATTTCTTACCGGAGGTCTGAGTAGAAAAACTCCTTCAAAAAGGCTTTGCAAAGCTTGTGGGACATGATGGCAGAATCTGAAATGCCCACATGAAAGTTAGAAATAGCTGCCAATTGAACTTTAAGAGTAGAAGGAGATGAACCTGCATGGAAGAGTTCAGCTAGAAAATCAAGGACCATTTGGATGGAAGCAGTGAAAGGATCTATTTCCCTTCCTTGAGCCCAAAAGGCGAAACGTTTCCACTTACTCAAATAAATCTTTCGAGTGGAAGATTTATGGAAGCTATCAAAATATCTCGAACAGAGTGAGATATTTGAGGAAGCCTGGCTAAAGTTGGAATTGGAGGAACCAAGCAGTGAGGTTCAGAGAGGGAAGGGAGCGATGAAACTGACCCGACTGATGGATCAAAAGATCTGGAACTAGGTCCAGATGCCAAGGTCGCTCCAACAGAAACTGATGTAGAAAGGGGAACCAAACCTGTCGAGGCCAGTAAGGAGCAATGAGGATCAAGGAGGCCTTCTGAGCGATAGCTTTCTGTATCACTTGAGAGATTAGTGGGAAGGGAGGAAATGCATACAGAAGTCCCCGGGGCCAAACTTGGACTAGAGCGTCTCTGCTGGGTTGGCCTGGTAGCGGGAATAGGGTGAAATAATCTCTGCACTTGCTGTTTTGGGGAGTAGCAAAAAGATCGCAGCAAGGCTGACCCCACTTGAGAAAAATTTCTCTCACTACAGAGTCTTTCAGAGACCACTCGTGAGGCATGAGGATAGCTCTGCTCAACTTGTCCGCAATTTGATTGGACTTCCCGGGATGTGCGTTGCTATCAGAAACCGCTGAGAAGAAATCGCCCATTGCCACAGTCTGAGTGCTTCTCGACACAGGGGGTAGGACCTGGTTCCGCCTTGTTTGTTGATATACCACACTACAGACATATTGTCCATCTGGATTGCTATCGTTCCCAAGGGAAGAGAGTCTTGAAGGGCTTGCAACGCTAAAAGCACTGCTCTCATCTCTAGAACATTTATGTGCAAGTGGCATTCGTCTGGTTGCCATGTGCCCTGGACAGTTCTGCCCTGATAATGCCCCCCCCCCCACCCGATCAGGGAGGCGTCCGTTGTCAGAGTAGCAACCGGAGGGGAAGAAACAAAGGGTCTTCCCAATAAGAGCTGAGGGGAAGACATCCACCACAGAAGATGATTTCTGCATGTTTGTGTGATTATAATGGTGTGAGACATTGGAAGTTGCTGGTACGACCATTGCGTGAAGAGCATCCATTGAAGGATTCTCATGTGGAATCTGGCTAATGGAAGCAGAGGTATGGCAGCCATAATCCCCAACACTTTCAGAACTAACCTGGCTTTGATTCTGTTGCTGCTGAAGAGGAGCAAGACCATTTGTGTATGTCTGTTATTCTCTGATCTGTTAATCGCAGACATGTTGATTGTGTCTAGATTTGCGCCTATGAAGGTAATAGTACGACAAGGCGACAAAACAGACTTTTCAAATTTATTGAAATGCCTAAATTTCGGCAAGTGCGAAAGGTGTAGTCCCTGGCCATTAGAAGAAGATGCTTGGTGGGAGCTGTAAGGAGCCAGTCGTCCAAATATGGAAACACCTGGAATCCTTGTCGTCTCAGGTGAGAAGCTACCACTGCCATGCATTTGGTAAACACCGGGGCAGTGGTGAGACCAAAGGGCAGGGCCCTGAATTGAAAATGACTGGTTCCCAGCCTGAAGCGGAGGAATCTTCTGGAGCGCCTTTTCATTTTATGTGATAGTACGCATCCTGAAGATCTATAGAGCACATCCAGCTTCCTTTCCCAAAAGGGGAAGGATGGACTGCAGCGTGACCATCCGAAATCTTGTTTTCTTGACTGACTTGTTCAAGATACTGAGATCCAAAATTGGTCTCCAGTCCCCTGTTTTCTTTGGAACTAAAAAGAACCTGGAGTAGATTCCGGATCCTTGCTGGTCTGCTGGAACTGACTGAATTGTTTTTGCAAGCAGCTTTGAAATTTCCAAAGCTGCAAGATCCCTTTGAGCGGTGGAACATCTGGAAGGGATTTTTGATTGGTTTGGAATGCGAAGAAGGGAATGGAATAACCCTCGAAATGATGGACTGTACCCATTTGTCTTGAGTCAGGGATAGCCAGGCTTTTGGGTACAGTGACAATCTTCCCCCGACTGCCTCCGAAGGTACGCAGTCGGGCAACACCTCAGGGATGCTGAAAGGGCTTATCAGAGAAGACTTCACGATTGCCCTGGTTCAGCGGACCCCCCCTGCCTCTAGGGCGACGTCTACCATTGTTGTTCCCCCCTCTGCCTCTGGCAGGGAACCGACTTTGTGCGTCAGGCGAAGTCCCTTGAGATTGTTTACGGAACCACATTTTCCCACTTTTCTGGCCTTTGGGGTAAGGCCTAGAAGGAGTAGAAAAACGGACTCCGACGGCAGAAAGAGTCTTGCCATCTGTCTCGCACCTAGTCAAGGTTTCTTTCACTTGAGGACCAAAAAGAGATGATCCATCAAACGGGGAATTAGTGAAAGACGTTTTAAAGGGGTCCGCAAAATTGCATAACCGCATCCAGGCATGCCTGCGTAAGGCCACACCTGTCCCTGCGGCCCTGCTCGCTCCATCAGCCGCATAAGAAAGGAGGCGCATGGAGGAGTTAGCTATGGAGTTCAGGGTAGCCAGCTGAGTGTTCATCTTGTCCTGAAAACCCGCAGCTGTAGGATCCTTCAACATATCACTCGCTTCCTTGATCAAGTCTCTCTGGAGATGGGTGAAATGGCATAGGTAGTTCAGCGAACGCATTGCAAAGGTCGCTGACGAAAACATCCACTTCCCGTACCTGTCCATAGACCTGGATTCCTTGTTAGGTGGATGGACAGGCACTGAAGCATCAGCTAGTTCCTTCTTGGTGGCAGCAGCTACCACCATAGCATCCACAGAAACACCTTTTGTGAGGAATTGCTTGTCAGTTGGTGCTGTTATAAATTTGGAGGGTCTCCTGGGGGTAGGGTCCACTGAATCAGGAGCCGTCCAGGCCTTCTTTGCAACCACCTGCATGAGGGGATCAAAGGGGGGGGACACCCAGGAGGTGGAAGGGCGAGAGCCAAACGCCTCAAGATACACAGATTCATCCTCTGAAGGGTTAAGGGCTGGCCAATTTCCCTCTGTTTCAGGATCTCTAGAATGTCTGCGAAAGAGACATCTTCAGAAGGGGAACGGGGAACCCTCGAATCCTCTAAATCTGTGTCAGAGGTGACAGACTCAGGTGAGTCTAAGTGCTTCCTCTTACACTTTCTCTTCCTAGGGGCTCCTGCCAATTCAGGAGAGGCCTCGAAGAGGATGAGATCCCACAGGGGATTCTTGAGGAGCTGGCTCTCTGCGGTCTGGGATGAGGGAGTGAGTCGACATAACCAAAGGCACCGAAGTGGGAGGGGCGGACGGAGCCAACTGTGGAGTCGAACAAGGTTCCAACACACTCCGCATGACCTCGAATGCACCCCTGTCTGGCAGAGCCAGAGGTCCCCGCCCGAGAAGCTGAGAACCTCCTCGGCACCGACAGAGATGGCTCCGAGGCCGATGTCGGAGCCGAACTCACCAGCCAAGCACCGAGAGGGAGAGGGGTCGGACAAGGGTCCGATGCCACTCACCCCTCGGAGCCGACGAGGGAAGCTCGGCCGAGATTCTTCAAAGGAAGAAATCGGAGCCGACGACGGAGTCGAAGACAAATGTATCGGCTCCGACGCTACCACAGTCTCGGTTCCGAGACGCCCGGCCCGAGCTCAAAGGAGTCGGAGGAGGAATATTATTGGAACAAGCTGAGGCATCGACTGATGAGTCGGACTCTGGAGCATTTGGGCCAGTGCCTCGGACTTCAAAAGTCTACTCACTACCCTCTGGAGGTCGTGATCTGAGAGCCTCGATGACCTGGAGGAGTGAGATCTATGGCTCCGTTCAGACAGCAGGGGAGACGCTGGAGCCGAATGAACGGAGCCAAGGGACGGTGACCTCGATCTCTTTCTAGATGTCGGCTCGATGGTATGATCGGAGCCGACCCATGACTCTCTAATGCCTCGGCTCCGGCCGGAGCCGAGGAAACCACTGAAACAGCAGTCACAGACTCATCGGCTCCAGCTGGAGCCGATGAAGCAGTAGGCTTCAAAGCCTTAGGCCTCGACTCTGAAGCTGGAGCCGAGGTCCTAGAAGCCTTAGAAGGTTTCCCAGAAGACACAGGAAGGGAACCTTCAGGCTTAATTAAACCCCTCAAAATGAGTTTATTTTTTCTCCTGCAGGACTCTAGGGCTGAAGCCATGGCATACAGCACAAGAGTCCTGCAGGTAAAGGTCCCAGGCAGTACACACAAGAAGTGTGACCGTCTGTCAGAGACATTTTCTGACAGCACGAGTCACACTTCTTGAAGCCTGAGACCTTTGTATCCTTGGACATACTCAAGGAACCTGAAGTGTAATCACACACAAAAAACACACACACACAGATTACACTGATAGGATTAAAAGGGAATTATTTAAAAACTAAAGGTAAGTTAATAAAAGTCCCTAAGTAAACACACACACACACCCTAAGGAAAGGGAGGAAGGGCCCGAAGGCCTTAGGGAAGAACTATATGTTCTTTATAAAGGAGGGGGCTGGAAACTTAAGGTAGTAAGGGATAAGTAAGTCCACTACACTAAGGGGAAAGAAATAACACTAAACTAGTCTAAATTAAAGAATTTAAACTATTCTAACTTTCACTAACCTGGAGCCGGTAGAAAACACACCTCGATCGCTGTAGCAGCAAACGAGATCTGAGGTAACTCTCGCCTAGCATTGTGGGATATAGGGGGAGCCTCGAGCCGGTGGAACCAACTCTCGAGCTTTTAGAGTGGCCGAGTCGGAGCCGAGGATCGGCTCCGAACCCATCCAGCAAGAATGAAGGCGAGATAGACAACTTAACATTGTTTTGTTCGTAGACTTAATTTGAATTTGTTGTTTAGCAATTCTTCTATCAATGACCCTATTGGTTTAAAATTATCTAGCGTGTTTAATCCACCTTTACACTCTGGGTTACATTTGTTTGAAAATGTTTGTGAATTAGATTTCAGACATTTACTAGTAGGCAATAAGGGGGATTCTACTGTATATAATTTTAATATTTCTAAAGAGCAGGCTTTGGCATTGACTAGATTGAGTCAATTACCAGTTAGAGTTATGAAACCCGATAAGGGTGGTGGACTAGTAATCTTTGATATATTGGAATACAATGAGAAAATGTTAGCAGTGTTGAATTCACCAGCTTATGCCATTTCATCTCTTAATGAAATGAATGTTACATTTAAACGTATTAGAGGCTACCTAAGGGATTTGTTCCTAGCAGGTAAAGTAGATTTAGATACCTACAACTTTTTGGACATTACTTTTCCAAAAACCCCAGTAATGTTCGGGATTCCTAAGATCCATAAGGACTTAGTGAATCCTCCCATGAGGGCACTAGTTGATGGTAGATCTTCTATGACACACCCTGCTGCACGTTTGATTGATAACATTCTTTCTAAATATCTTAAATCCATTCCAGGCATTTGTAAGGATTCATGGACTTTCCTTAGTAATATCAACAACATTGATTTTGATCCATCCTATAATTTTTTAACCATAGATGTGGTTGATCTTTATACGTCTATCCCACATCAAGAAGCAATAGAATGGACTTGTTCTTTACTGAAAGACTTGGATGCTTCCCCTCATGAGATTGATGTTGTTTCTGAACTTTTGGACATAGTCCTTAGTTCTAATTTTTTTATTTTTGAGAAACAATACTTCTTACAAAAACAGGGGATTGCTATGGGCTCTCCCTGTGGGGCGAGTGTGGCCAATGCTTTCATGGCTTATTGGGAGAAACATTTTCTCCTTAACAAACCTGAATTTCAAGATAACATCAAATTCTACACTCGCTTTCTTGATAACATTTTCATCCTTTTTCAGGGTGATGGTACTGTGGCCAAGGAAGTCGTAGAGTATATGAATGAGTCCACGGAGTTTCTTAGTTTCACATACCATTTTTCACCAATGGTTATTGATTATCTTGATGTAAAGTTAGAGAAGAATGTTTTTCTTAACACTTTTCAGTCTTCTATTTATAGGAAGTCCACCTATTGTAATTCCTTTTTGCATTTTTCTAGCCACCACCCATACAAACAAAAACACTCCATTGTCAAAGGCCAATTGGTCAGGGCAGTTCGTATGTGTAGTTCCCCTTATGCATTCCAACAAGAATGTTTCTTTTTGAAAAATGTGTTCATCAACCGCGGTTATCCGACCTGCTTGATTGATGAACTTATAGAGGAAATTGATCAAAAGAGACAAGTTGGTTTTTACACACCGCTCCTTAACCAAGGGAACACTGATGCGGTTGTATTTAATTCAGTTAATGTTCCTATTCTTAACTCTAATTCTTCTTCTTTCGATGACAATGTGGCTTCTGATTTGTCTAGCATTCAATATGTCCGTAATTTCAATTTAAGTTTTATTACAACTTTTAATAAAAATTCTAGACAAATCTGGGAGATCATATGTAAAAATTGGCACTTTATTTCGTCTAACTCCTTTTTATTGGAGAAACTTGGCCCTAGACCTTTTGTTGTTTACAAAAGAGGTAAGAATTTGAAAGACCTCCTGCAGAGGAACAATGGTAGTTGCCCTTTTAGTAAATTAAAGGGCACTTTTACCTGTGGGTCCTGTAATTGGTGTTACATGTTAAGAACAGGGAGTTCTTTTGTTATTAGGAATAGAAAATATCAAATCAATCACAAAATAAACTGTGAAACCAAATTGTTTGTTTATTTGGCATTGTGTGACTGCTGTGCAGCATTTTATGTTGGTAAGACGGATCGCAAGTTCCGCGAACGGATTTACCAACATGTTTATGCCATTAGAAATAAAAAAAGTGACAATTCTTTAGCTAAACATATTGCTTGTTTTCCAGGTCACAGCTTTCACTTTATGGCAATAGACCATATCCCACCTAGTATTAGGGGTGGCCCTACTTCACTAATGTTAGAGAATAGTGAAATTGAATGGCAACTTAGGTTAGATGCTTTTTCTTACCCTGGGCTTAATGAAAGTTGTAATATCTCCTGTATCTTGAAGTTGAAAAGTTATTTAAGATGACCAATTTATTTTAGTCATTTTTCATTACTCAGTATATATAATTTTATACATTAACACTGTTTCAGTATTTTAGTTCCCTTGGTTCCTTGTGCAGTTTTGATGTATTGGTCTTATTATATATATTTTTTACATCCAGGTATATTTTAAAATGAAAATGGAATAATTTTTATTGGGTATATATATACCTGTTTAGTTACCTAGTTGAGTCAGGATTTGTGCATGGTGTGATTCCCTTTATGAAGGATTTTATGTACATGTTTACATTGACTTTTTTGATATACAATGGTTTGTGGTATAATTTATGCAATGTTTTTAGGGTTTTTATACCCATTGCTTTTATTTATGGTTGTATTTTTTTATCTTTTATTTTTAAACTGGTTACGCTTTAGTAACACGTGCCTTGTTGGAGAAACTCCGTTATGATGTCATTATGCTACACATATACTATTTAAGAGTCTCCATCACTTGGCGTGTTTTTTAAATCTATTCTGAGGAAGTCACTGAAGGTTCAGTGGCGAAAACGCATTTGTTTTGAAGTGAATAAAAGTTGCGTTAAGTAATTCTTTGGATACTGGAGAATATTTTTTCCGTTGGGCTCAAGGTTACCAGTTCGTTTTTTTTCGTTGTTTACCATGAAAAGAATAACAAATGGAAATGGCCTTAGAAATCCAAGAGGAAATTGATTAGAGATAGCCAATCCCAATGTCCTGGTATGAAAATAAACAAAAAGCTGCTCAGATTTTCGGATAGCTTTTGTCTTATCCAAACAATACCTGAACTGTCTATGTAGATCAAAGATGGAAAGAACCTTCTCACTAGCAGATTGAAGAGAAAGAAAAAAAGAAAAGAAGCTGGACAGACTGACTAAGAAACAACTCACCTTGGGCATAAAAGGATTATTATGTAAAAACACTCTATCCCTATGAAAAATCAAAAAGGGAGGAGATGCCATTAGAGCCTAAGCAAGGGCCACCAATAAAACAGTTTTCTGGGTACAATGTTGCAAAGAAAAGACGAAGAAGAAGCAGGCTCAAAAGGTGTCTTTGGTGTCAAGGACAAAATTAAGGTCCCAAGAAGGAGGAATAGGTTTTCTTGGGGGCCTGACATGAAGGATGCCTTTAAGGAGTTGTTTGACCTCAAAACGAGAGGCCGGTGGTGGGTTCAAAGGCAAACAAGCAGAGATTGCTGAGAAGTGAGTTTTAACAGAAGACTATGCCATGCCAGTGTACAGCAGTTCACAACAGTAAGAAAGGACCAAAGGGACCCCCCACTAAGAAGGGATCCTGGTGATATTTGAGAAGCCAAACAGAAAATCTTTTCCATTTAGCCATATAGGATTTTTGGTAGTGGGCTTCCTGGCCTCCTGCAGTACCCTAAGCATGTACTCAGAAAAGTGGTGTCTGAATGGGATCAAAATCATATCATCCAAAGTGTCAACTGAAGATTGGACAAGTGACGGTGAATGAGAGACCCCCTCATCTTGTGTGAGAAGATCCATCCTGTGAGATAACTTGCAATGACTGTCCCTAGCCTGGCGAAAGAGAAGGGTGAGGCAATGCTGTCTGGGCCAAAAGAGAGTCACTAGCAAGATTATTGGGAGTCCATCATGATCTTGTATAGCACCTTCGGAAGCAAAGGAGGAGGATGCTAAGCATACAGAAATATCCCCTTCCAAGAAAAAGGCATGGTATCCACCTTCCAAGTCTAAAGGTTTGGTAATGTGGAAGAGAAGCGAGCAAGTTACCTGTTCAGAGAGGAAACAAAAAGATCCACTTAAGGAATACCCCACTGATGTTCTATGTCCAGCAAACCCTCCCTGTGAAGCATCCATTTGTGAGGCTGTGACCTAGACCTGCTCATAAAGTCTGCCACAAAGTTTTGTTCTAAAGGAATATAAACCACCTGAAAAGTTAACTGATGGTGGATAACCAAATTCCAAGCTTGAAAGTCTAGTCTCCAAAGAAGATAAAGCCTTTGTACCCTCTCCCACTTGTTTACGTACCACATTACTGTGACGTTGTCTGTAAGGACCTTTAAAGGGCCTGGAGACCAAAGAGAATGGAAGGCTTGAAGAGCATTAATAAGCACCCTCATTTATTTTTTGTTGATGTGGTCTGACCTCTAATGAAGCAGCCACAGACCCTGACATTTTCCTTTCCTAGAAGACATGAACCCTAAGAAAACAAGTAAGGGACAAAAAAGAAAGAACCTCAGGAACCCCAACGAGGCACTTATCCAAAAATGGCTCTGTAGAAATCAGCTCAGTGAAGGGCATTCAGACTGATGTTCAACTGTGGAGTTCAGACTGGCAGCAGAGTTCTGAGTATTCAACTTATACACAACACCTTTGTGCCCTACACTTGGGCAGGGAGCATATGGCTGATGTACAACGCTAGGAGGATGTAGAGGCTTTCTTATACTGGCTGAGGTTAGGCTATACTTGGCAGGAGATCCCATATGTAATGAATACTGCAACAGTGATATGGAAAGACATCAAGAATTCATGGATAATAAAATTATTACGGATCATAGACCTGTCAGACATTACTTTCATCCTAGGCTTCAGCTATCTACAGTAAGCTGGTATAAAAATAACAGACAGATGCAGTTAAGAGTTTTTTCTGTCATACATCTATATGTATATAACTTTTAGTTATGTACTTACCATAACTTTAGATGTTTGGGATCCATCTCGCCTACATTCTGTACTGATGGGTTCGGAGCCGATCCTCGGCTCCGACTCGGCACGCTATACTATAGAGCGAAGTCTCTAATTGGCTGAGCTATTCTACATCCCAGGATGAACCACCACTACTTCCCCAGATCTTGTTTGTCCGCACACATGCACACAGTCATAGACAGTTGAAATAACATTGCCAGGTGTTTCAAGATGAAATGGCTAAACCGAACCGTCCGGTCTCTTCTGATCTCCAAGGCAGGGGGAAGGAGGGTGGGTTATTAGGAATGTAGGCGAGATGGATCCCAAACATCTAAAGTTATGGTAAGTACATAACTAAAAGATGTTATGTGATCCTATCTCGCCTACATTCTGTACTGATGGGACAGCGTCCCTAGCATCTGATTCCTAGGTGGCTCACTGGAAAACACTCCTGAGAACTGTGGAACCAAAGGAAGCTCGCCCCCGAGATGCCACATCCAACTTGTAATGAGAAATGAAGGTGTGAGGAGAAGACCAGGTAGCCGCAGCACAAATGTCACTAATGGCAAGCTTGGAATGAAAGGCTGTTGAAGTAGCCATAGCCCTTGTAGAATGAGCTTTCACAGTGGTTGTAAGCTCTCTATTAGAAAGAAAGTAAGTATGACTGATACAGTCTCTGATCCACTTGGCAATAGTGACCTTCGTGATGGCTTTGCCCAATTTATTGTCCAAAAAGGACATAAACAACTGATCTGTTTTCCGTGTTTGGTGCGTCCTATCTAAGTAGAAACGCAATTGCCTGTGAACATCCAATGAATGGAAGATATTTTGCTCTGTCTGAGTAGTTGGGGAAGAAAACTGGGAGTTCCAATGACTGCTGAAGACAAAAACTAGAACAAACTTTGGGAACAAAGGATGGATTAGGCCTGAGGGATACTCTATCCTTATGAAAAACCAGGTACGGTGGTTTGACACATAGGGCTTGAAGTTCCGAAACTCTTCTGGCTGATGTAATTGCCACCAAAAATGCAGTCTTCCAAGAAAGAAATTTCAAGTCACAAGTTGCTGCTGGTTCGAAGGGGGAAGAGGTCAAAGCACCTAATACGAAATTAAGATCCCACGGTGGAGCTGGATGAGAAATCGGAGGTCGCAGCAGCCCAGCACCTTTCATGAAGGCTTTACACAGCTTATTGCTCATCAAAGGTGGGTCTATACTTTCATGAAAATTAGAAATAGCTGCTAATTGAACTTTGATGGTAGAGACCGAAGAACCATGATTGAATAAGGAAGCTAAAAATTTTAAAACTTCAGACACCGGGGCAGTAATGGGATCCAATCCCCGGAGTTGGGCCCAAATGGCGAATCTCTTCCATTTGCTGTTATACATTTTCTTAGTGGAATTCTTGTGGGCTGAGGACAAGATATGTATGACTTCCGAGTCCAAAACCTGGTTCCTGACTATGGTCGGAAGTGGAGGAGCCAAGCTGTTAACCTCAATGAGTGAAGGGACTGATGAAGCTGTCCCGACTGGTGGATCAAGAGATCTGGAACCTGGTCCAAGAACCATGGACCGTCCGGTGCGTATTTCCAAAGAAAGGGCAGCCAGACTTGACAAGGCCAGTATGGGGCAACTAAAATCATCTTGCACTGCAAGTGAATTGCCTTCTGGATCACCTTGGGAAGAAGGGGAACCAGTGGAAAGGCGTACAGTAGGCCGGTGGGCCAAGCTTGGACTAGGGCGTCCTTGGGAAACCCCCCCGGAACTGGGGTGAGAGAGAAGAACTGTAGACATTTCGTGTTGAGAGGAGTTGCAAAGAGGTCGCAAAAAGGAGTTCCCCATCTTCTGAAGATCTGAGTTGCCACTCTGTCGTTCAGAGACCACTCGTGCGGGGAGAGAATAGTTCTGCTCAGTCTGTCGGCTATCACATTGGATCTCCCCGGAATGTGTGTTGCTACCAAGAAACGGTTGGTTGCAATAGCCCAATCCCATACTTTCATGGCCTCTCTGCAAAGGGGGTAGGACCTGGTCCCTCCCTGCTTGTTCAGGTACCAGACCACTGACATGTTGTCGGACTGAACGGCAATCATGCCCTGGGGGAGATAACTGTGTAGTGCTTGTAGCGATAGAAGCACCGCCCTCATTTCCAGTATGTTGATGTGTAGGAACTCTCATCGGGTGCCACTTGCCTTGGACTGACCTGCCCAGGTAATGTCCCCCCCACCCCGTCTGGGAGGCGTCCATAGTCAAAGTGGCCACTGGAGGCGGAGTAACGAAGGGTCGCCCCGATCCAGGTTGGAGGAAAGAAGCCACCAACGGAGGTCCTGTTTGCACGTCTCCGTGATCATAATGAGGTGACTGAGAGGGAGATCCTGATACGACCACTGGACTGACAGGAGCCACTGGAGAATCCTCATGTGCAATCTTGCTAAGGGAACTAGGAGAACGGTAGCCGACATGGAACCCAACAGTTGTAGGACCATCCTTGCTGGGGCTCGGCGTTTGAAGAGCAATGCTCGGACTTGAGATTGTAATGTTTCTATCCTCTCTGTAGGAAGATAGACCCGCATTTGCTTTGAGTCTATCTCTACTCCGATAAACCGTATGCGCTGAGATGGCAGCAACACGGACTTTGCCCAATTGAAGGTGATTCCTAGGGAGTTGCCTAGAGAAATAGTGGCTGCTAGGTTTTGTAAGAGTAGACGCCTGGAGGTGGCAGTTAGGAGCCAGTCTTCTAGGTATGGAAACACCTGGAATCCTAGACTTCTCAGGTGAGCAGTCACCACCGCCAAACATTTGGTGAACACCCTGGGGCTGTGGTGAGACCAAAGGGCAGTGCACGGAACTGGAAATGACTGTCTCCCAGGCTGAAGCGCAAGTGTCTCCTGGACGCCTGATCTATCAGGATGTGATAATAGGCGTCCTTGAGATCTATGGAGCACATCCAAACACCTTTCTCCAGCAGCGGGAAAATGGATTGTAAGGTGACCATCCGGAACTTGGACTTCTTGACAGAACGGTTGAGCTTGCTGAGATCCAAGATGGGCCTCATGTCCCCGGTCTTTTTTGGCACCAAAAAGAATCTTGAGTAAGACCCTAATCCGGTCTGGTCTTCGGGGACCGGTTGGATGACTCCTTTTTGAAGCAGCTTTGAAATTTCGAAGGCTGCGAGATCCTGTTGACTGGGTGGAGGGTCCGGGATTTTCTGGGATGGTGGGGGGGCTGAGAAAAGGGGATGTTGTAACCTCCGGCAATGATCCGGAGCACCCATCGGTCCTGGGTGATATTCTCCCAGGCCTTTAGGTGCCTCGAAAAACGACCCCCGACTGGCTCCGGAGCGGCGCAGTCAGGCAATCCTTCAGGGATGCTGGAAGGTTGAGGAGCCACGAAAGGACTCGCGGTCTCCAGTATTGCGGGGGCCTCTGCCGCCTCTGGGATGGCGTCTTCCTGAAAAATTTCCCCCTCCTCTGCCTCTAGAAGGGGGATCATCCTGCTGTGAGGGGTAAGTCTTCTGAGATTTGCAGAACCACATTTTCCCCCCTCTTCTAGCCTCGGGATAAGGCCGGAAGGGAGTGGAAAACCGTGCCCCTACGGCAGTCAAAGTCTTACCCTCTTGTTCACAGCGGGTCAAGGTGTCCTTTACCTTGGGTCCAAACAAGGAGGACCCATCAAAGGGAGAGTCGGCAAAGGAAGACTTGAAGGCATCCGCAAAATGACACAGGCGGAGCCAGGCTTGTCTCCATAGAGCAACACCTGTACCCGCCGCTCTACTCGCCCCTTCGACCACATATGAAATGAGCCTCATGGACAAGTTCGATATCGATGATAGAGTAGCCAACTGAGAGCTAACCGTCTGGGCCAACTGCTCAGGTAGGTTACCAGAGAGGGTATCTGAAAGCTCCTTGACCAGATCCCTCCGAAGTCTGGTGAAGTGCGTAAGGTAATTCAGAGACCTTAAAGTAAAGGCCGCTGAAGTAAGGGTGCGCTTCCCGTACCGATCCATACTCCTGGACTCTTTATTAGGAGGGCGGACGGACGTTGAAGTCTCTGCCACATCTTGCTGGGTAGCAGATGCCACCACCAGGGCATCTATGGCCACACCTTTAGATAAGAAGTCCTTTTCTGGGGGGGCTGACAAAAATTTATTCGGGTGAGCTGGCACCGGTTCCACAGAATCCGGGTGCTCCCACGCCCTTCGAGAGATCAAATCCAGGAGCTCATCTAAGGGCGGAGACACCCAGGAGGCGGAAGGCTGAGCCCCGAAGGCCTTGAGGAATGCCGACTCCTCAGCGGAAGGGGGCTTGGATTGCCAGTCGCCTCGTTGCTTGAGGATTTCTAAGATGTCCACAAAGGAGACATCGTCTGAGGACGACTTGGAGGACCCCTCCGCATCATCGAGGTCGGTGTCTGAGGTGAGAGACTCATCAGGCGAGTCGACGTGCTTCCTCTTACACTGTTTCTTCCTGGGAGGTTCCTCCGAAGAAGCCTCGGAAGGACCCCCAGGAAGGGAGGAATCCCCAATGGGGGTGACCTCAGGCCCCAGGGCTCCGCTGTCTTGAGACAGGGGGACAACAAAGGAACAAGTCTCCATGCCAAGGGAAGGTGCCGGAGAGATGGTGGAGGTAGCCAAGGAAGATTTGGCTAAAGCACTCCTCATGGCCCTGAAGGCCGGACCCCCAGAGTCCTGGGAAGGTCCGACCCCCGAGGCCACAACAGTAGAAGGCACTCCCACAGCCGAAGCACCGAGAGGGAGGCTCGGAACCGAAAGCATCGGACCCGAAACGTCACCCCCGGGGCTGACCGAGGAGGTCCATGTACCGAACTCCGACCCGAAGGTCGGGGTTGGAGTAAGGGTCGGAGCCGACCTGAAAACCTCCACCGGCTCCACCAGCACCGACTCCAACGGTGCCGAGGCTGTTGGAGGAGGAACCAAAACAACAGGGTGGACAATCGGCTCCGGAGCCGACTGGGCTGGAGCCGATACTAACTTTTGGAAGACTGGAGAATGAAACAGCCTTTGAAGTACCCTGTCAATATCTGAATCGGACATCCTCGACGACCGAGAAGAGACCGATCGGGCCCGAGTTGACTTCTCCGCCGGTTCCAAAAGACTGGGGGACCGGCTCCGAATAGTCTCAAGTAGTATCGGCGCCGAGGGAGATTCCACCAGCACAGCAATTTCCCTCGGAGCCGACGGGGACTTCAGCGCCGAGGTAGAAGAGTCTGAGTGTGCGACCTTTCTCAGCTCCGAAACCATTGGAGCCGAAGAAGGTGACCCACCTCTCGATGCCGGAGCTCTCGGCTCCGAGGACAGAGGAGTCGAGGCTGGAGGCACCGAGGCAGACCGTTCCGACCTCGGCTCCGAAGTCCGTGGAGCCGACGGAGAAGCCTGCCTTGATTTCTTTGCTGTCGGCTCCGACGGACTGGTCGGAGCCGAAGACTTTTTCTTCCTGGAGGGAGAGGGGGAAGAAGATAAAGCCTCCTCAAAGGAAGGGGTGATCATCCCTTTCAATATCAATTTGTTTTTCCTCTCTTGGAGGACACGGGAAGAAAAAGCGTGGCATACACTACACGACTCTTGAAGGTGCTTAGGCCCTAAACAATAAACACACAGAGAGTGATCATCCGTTATCGACATTTTGTACCCACACTTGGTACATTTTTTAAAACCCGAAGGTCTGTGTTCCTTCGACATCACTAGAAAGACACCAAAAACCAACTAGGGACAAAAACTAAGCACACAGAGAGCCAAATCCCTCTAACTTAAGCAGGATCGACCAAAAGGATGCAGACACACAGGTGAAACTATAACAACGCTCTAACAGAGCGCGAGGGCAAGGCCCCTCTAACTAAAACGGGACCTAGACGTTAGAGAAACAAATACCACACAAAAAATTATACAACAATTTTTACAACACCAATGCCTGAACATGGCCCGAAGTAGAGCGCGAGGGAATCCCTACCAGTTAAAGCGGGAACCTAACGCCAAGAAATTCACACAACTTTTTCCACAAACAAAACACTCAACAAGTGATAAGTAGCTGTTAAAACAGCTTTTGGGTGAAAAATTAGAGAAATTCTGACAGAAAACTTGTCAGTAAAGAGTACTTAGCCCAGCCAAGTCAAGACCACGTCTATTGCTGTCAAGCGGCAAACGAGATCTGGGGAAGTAGTGGTGGTGCATCCTGGGATGTAGAATAGCTCAGCCAATTAGAGACTTCGCTCTATAGTATAGCGTGCCGAGTCGGAGCCAAGGATCGGCTCCGAACCCATCAGTACAGAATGTAGGCGAGATAGGATCACATAACATCATTTATTTACCCTGTGAAAGTGCAACATGGTTTTGTATTTATAATCAGATCTGAAGAACTTTTGTTGATGTTTAGAATATTGTATCTGGCATTATATTTCATTAGCGAAGAGCATCTTTTTCAATTGTGAAGGGTATCCTTACAGTACTGCTATAACTGTTGGTATTCACTTCTTTTGAAGGAAGACTGTTTAGCCATCAGCTATTATGTTGTAGGTGATGCTCTGTCATCTACAGCACTTAAAAATGCTATAAGCGACTTTTCTAGAGTGGGACCTGATACCTGGAACCACCTACCTACTGGCATCAAAAATCTAGAAACCACTAAGAGTTTGAAAGATGCACTTAAAGAGAATCTCTTCACTGAATCTATCAGCAATTGCTATCATGACAATGGTTAGGTAACTTACTTTTCATATCATTAATAACAATACATTTCAGAAACTTTTCTCATCCTCTTAATTTGGCATATTATACGCATATAGTTCATGGGTCTATATTATATAATAGAATAATAACAATGTTGAATGCTCTAATGCGTGAAAATACAGAAACTCAAAATCTTTAATGTGGGGGGTTGTGCCCCCCACACTCCCCGCTAAATATATATTCCAACTCCAAGATCGCACTACAGTGAGGAAAGGGCAAATATCTCACTCTTTACTATACCGCAATCTCAATAATGGAACTTTGAGTTCCGGCATTTTTGCTCATTAGAGCGTTCAACGTTGTTTCTATTCGATTCTATGATACAGACCCATAGTTCACATGTATATGAGTTATGCATTATATGTATAACTGCACTGATTTTATATATTTCTTTTGTGTGTGTGTGTGTGTGTGTGTGTGTGTGTGTGTGTGTGTGTGTGCGTCTTATTTCCCATTTTCTCCCAATGCACTCAGACTAGATCTTTTAAACTTACCTATCTGCACTGAATCTTACCATTATGGTTTGAATTTTCCCATGTGCTCATTCTGTATATAACTTTTTTAATTAAAGAAAGCGTGACATATTTTCTGCTCTTTGAAATGGGTTGTGACCGAAAAGGGTCAATAAACCTGTCCACTTATCCTGTCAACAAATACTAAATAAATAAATAAATAAATAAAATAACTTAATGCTGACTGGCTCACTGGAACAATGATCAGGATCTGAGATCTTGGTATCAGATTAGTAATCTCATTGGTGACAACTTGTAGCATGAATACAAGAAAAGGTTACTGTCAAAGTAAACTTGATAGAAGTCCCACCTAGGAAACACTGTGCTAGTGTGGGTATGAGAAAATAGTTTAAGTTTCAGTTACTGTTGGTAACTTTGCACTAGAAGGCACCGGGCTCAGAAGGTTATAGATGAAATCCTGTCAAGCCAGTATTTATAACTCTTGGCTATTTATCAAAGATGCACCACCCCAGCCTTTCTGTGTAGATTTGGGCATGGTTTCGATGACTGGCAGTGACTACCGTCAAGATATGGAAACTGTTATGAATTCAAAACTGCCTCTTTGTAGTCCATATTTCAGTTTAGACTTCCATAAGACAGACCACTCAGCTGTTCAAAATTTTGCAAAATGTCCCTGACTGTCTCATATTTTTGCCTGTCCCTTGTAAAATGCTTAGTTTTACGGTAAATAACTATGGATTTTAGTCAGTAAATAATGTGATATAAAGTTCCATACTTCTTATTGTTCATAAAGTGTGCCCTGCTTCAGTACATGATTTTCTATTAACATTTAAAGAGAATTAGATCAAGTTTATCACTAAATAATTGCATATGTTATTAACTTAATCCAGAAACACTGCCGCATCAGCGAATGTATCCGGCTGTCACTCAGGCAGTTTATTCATGAGGTGGGAGGGGTTTGCTAGTGCGTATCCAGTGCGGTGCAACCTTGATAAATAACCTAAACCTTTTCTGTATTTTTTAGTGTGAAGTCTACTTGGGCGTGACAGGTGCTGGTCCCAACCAAAGGCAAGGCACTAGTGTGCATATGCCACATACTCCTATGGTCATTCAACGTCATGTATACATATCTGGTGGAAGTGGTGCAGATTTGGACTTTGTAACCCCTACAACTAACAAAACTGGATGACATATGTTGGTAAGCAGTGTGGGATTTAAGGCCCATACTCAATTTCCGAGATATTTGGTGGTAGTAGCAGAATAAACTGCAAACTGAACTTTTATATTCTACAAAACAGTGATGCATGATTTAAGGCCTGTACCTCTCTCCATCAAAGGAATCATAAGGATATTAGTTGTCTTGAACTTTTATGCTATAGACAAGCAGAGACTGAATGAGCCTGTATAATCTGAATTACAACATTTTATCAAGGTAAAACCATTTGTGATGAAAGAAGGGTATTACATGCTAGACTGTCCAGCATGCATTTGATGAAGGTGACTTATGAGTGGGTTTCATCTGGGATGGCTTCTGATGTTCTGTGTACTTCACTAAGAATGGAAAAAACTCCGAAGAGACTCCCTTATAAAAATTAGTCAGTTTCCATGATGTAGCAGCTAGGAGCCAGACACACTATAGCCTCTGGTCTTCTGCAAATATGGACTTGCAGTTGGTGAACACCCTTGGGCTGAGCTGAGATCAGATGGAAGCATACAGAAAGGATAGTGGCTGGCTCCCACCTAGAAGCATGGAAACCATCAGGACTCCCTTGTGAATATCCTGGAAGCCCAGAGACATTCAGGAATTAACTGTTTTGTGTCACTATGATCAAATATAAACCTAAAGCCCTGGTTTTTAAAATGAAAAATTGTCCATAGTAAATACTGAAGTATTTCTGGTCTAGTGAGACCTCCAGGATTGTTGATTTCTGTAATAAGCTTAGCACCTCTTTTTTTGCTGCACTCTTCTCGCACGGTAAAATATCTGCCATGGAGACAGTGTACAGCCGAGGGGTAGTTTGTGTAATGGAATTTTACAACCTCTGAATGTTAGGGTCCTGAGGCACAGATAATGTCTAATGGCCAGCCATGCTTCGGTGGAGGGAGAGAGCCCCACACTTCTTCCACAGTGTGATACTTTGGCAAGGTGTCAGATTTGTCTGTTTCGTTCTGGAGAATGAGTGCTGAGGTGCTTCAAATGTTACACTTTCAGCTGTAGTGACCCTGCCCTCACTTTCCATTTTCTCCAGTTCACATTTAATTGCTGGGCAGGAAAGAGATATTTCATCCAAAAGGATACTTAGAAAGGTCACCTTGGTACCCTTGGTGAAATCCATGAGATACAGACAACACGCACGGCGACTAGCAGCTAAGCCAATACCTACCGCCCTTGCTGCACCATCCTCAAAATGGAGGCTAAGCATATGATGAGGTGTCCAGTACAGGACATGGCTAGCACCTCTGACTGTAACAATCTACATGTCTCAGTCAGGCAACCAGTCCTTCAATTGCTCCCTCTTGCTAGTCAGCACCCATTGAAAATTTAGCATGTGTGATTAGTTCCTGGGCCTTAACGTAAATATGGAGGACAACTACACCTGCTTCCCAAATGTGTCCACTGACTGGTACCTTCTATCCGGAGAAGGCTATCAGGACTCTGTGGTGTAGTAGACTTTTTAAGGTCTTACACTGTGCAATGGAATCTTTACTGGATGCATCTGTCCAGCAGATTCAGTGTGTTGGAGGCTGAAAATCCTTGTTTGGTCTCTCTGAAATAAAAGCCACAACATTTAGATTTTTCCATGCTGTCAGCAACACCATTCTGTCAACTGGTGGGACCACCCTGAATCGGGCTAGGCATACATAAGGCTGCCTGGAGGAAATGCTAAGAAGAGGTTGTGAGGTCTGCAGGACATCCCCATTTTTGCTTCATCATATCTAAAACTTCCTCAAATTTGGGATTACATGGGATTACTGTAAGATTCTACACCCCTCACCCTCATCAATGTCTAGAGTCCTTTGCACTTGTACTTTCCATAGTACCTTGGTATGGAAGGGTCAAGGAAAATAAAAATATTAAATTACTGCCATAAACACTTGTGAGCTATCCTGCTGGGAAGCCTCAACTCCCTTGTCTTGGCCAGACAGCGAGAGAGGGTGGGTGGCCTAAAGGTAAAGTCATGGCTTGGGTGAAGACTGAAGTGCATGCATGCACCAGGAGCAGAAAATACTGAGAAGACTACAATGTCAGTAACATGGTCAGATTGGAAAGACTTCCCAAGGATAAAATCCATAGCAACAAAACCATGGAATAAAAGGATCAGCCCCAGGAAGAACTCAGAGGACTCCACCTTGACCTTCAAGGCTAGGACAGTACTGCTCATCTCAATAAACCTCCTAGAGACATAATTAAAACAATGAAAGAAAAGGAATAAAAAGAAAAATAAAAGCACTAAAAGCACAGCTAACCAGTTAAAAGCACTAACTGTACAACAGAGTGCCGAATGCCTAAACTGAAACTAAACCAAAAAGCATAATTAAACAACAAAGCCAATACATCCTTATAATTCTCACTCCATTACTAATATACATTAAACATTTCACAATTACCTATCAAAAATTACCTCAGAACTAGACTAGAAAGCCACTCACAACCACTCACCAGACAAGCCATTCATAAAACCATAAGACAAAACAGCCAGCTCTAGAGATTTCGTGGACTATCCCTCTATAGCAATGTATACTCTCTTGCAAAAATGCTTGAAAAAAATATCTATGAACAGATTTTATATTTCCTTATTCAATATTAAATATTTTCCAACAAAAACATGGCTTCATGCCCAAATACAAGTACCACCACAGCCACCGTCATGCTTACTGATGGCATTTACACTAACACTGAAAAAGGACTGCTAACTGCAGCATTGTTTAGTGACCTTACAAAGGCCACTAAGTGTGATGATAGCATCCTTTTTCTTAGCTAAATGAAAAGGGTGTACATTTTCCAAAGAAGTTTGTGCATGATGTAAAAA
The DNA here is from genome assembly GCF_019279795.1 of Protopterus annectens. Lineage (NCBI taxonomy): Eukaryota > Metazoa > Chordata > Ceratodontiformes > Protopteridae > Protopterus > Protopterus annectens. The sequence goes on along the minus strand of NC_056735.1, from coordinate 973,890,696 downwards.
TTACTTTATTAACAGGACATTCACAATTAATGCTTGCAAGGGAAAACTTTCTCCTCTACCCAATAATGTGAGGATGACAATCTATAAAAGGGCATCCTCTCTTCCTAAATGACATAATTACTGACCTACAAAATGACTTTGAACTACTTTTGCACTGGCTGCTTGATAACAGATTTACATTAAACAATAAAGATCCAATTTTATGTTATTTAAAAGTACCAGAAGGCAGACAGATGCACAACCTATCCACAATCATGACTCAGAAAGCCATTTGATCCTTATAGTAATACAGCAAAATATCTTGCTAATTATTGACCAAACTCTTTCCTTTCTACTAAGTTCTGAGCAACAACATCTTAAAACAGCATACTGAACATTCCACACCTCACTATTAATAAATGTAGATGGCTTCCTGTACAAAACAGGGTCAATTTCTTATTGCACACTCTTACATACAAATTCCTAAATGACCGCTACAGCCCACGTATTGGAAACTTCCCTCGTTTCAGAAATTCCTTTTATTCCCTAATGAATATGGCAGATATCCTACTAAAAAAATGTTCCACATACTATGTTTACAGCCAAAAAAATATATTTTCAAAACTAGTCCTAAAATATTGGAACAAAATCCACAAGATACCAGAAAAATAACCTTATTGGTTAATTTTGTCAACAGAAACACAATGTTGCTGCGTCATGTTCACTTTAAGTCTACTGGCCTGTTTATTACTCTGCCTCTCCGTCACCTTCTTCTGTCCACATCCATTTAATAACTCATCTTTTGAACACAAGATATCACATACCTGTAAAATACCCTCTCTGGGACATTTCAGATGACTGTGTTAATTCCCTAAAGTTGTACTGAATAGGGCTTATTTATTAATTTAACATTTGATGACTGTGTGAGCACAACTCATCATCGGAAGATCCTTTTCAGCCATGACCCAGACCATGATGACATGTTTGGGGTCTACTATTTCTGTGCTTTGTTTATATTCCAACAGCAGGACCCTTCTCTTATTATTCCACCACAAGGACCCTCTCTTATTACTGATTTTTTTTAAATTCAATTAACGACAATTAATTTGTAAAAATGTATAAACGTATAAAAAATGTAGTTTTCCTCTGTCTCTCACCACTGCATCAAATTCTTCACTCAGTACATATAGACTACGTTAAGCATGTTCTTCAGTCTACCTGCACTTTCTCATCTGTCTAGTCTCATCCGCATCTATGTTCCCATCAACATATCTTATTTTAGGGTTACACCCTGGATTTGTTATAAAGTAAGTCTATACTGTTTTGCCTGTTCTGCTACTTTATGATACTTTGCCATATGTACAATTCTTAAATAACTTTTATTTTTACTATCTTAGCATTTATGCTAACTGGTAAAGCAAAAATATCTGTAACGTGTATTCCTAATCATGTTTTTATTCTGCTGTAATATGTGTATTTTTTTCAATCTATTTATTCTGCTGTATCCATTTGAAATTAGTTGGAGTTTTTCTCCCATGGTCTCCGCTGAAAATGGGCTCCTGGCCCAGTGGGACATTACCCGGTAAACAAATGTAAAACGAATACAAATAAATATATATTCTATCTACCTTACTACACTGTATGACTGTATATATCAGACCTACTATTGCTACTGTGTAGTGCTTATTGTTTTGCTTACTGTCATCATGGCCTGGGTCATTACTGAAAAGGGTCTTCCATGATTTGTGCTTACCCAGTCATTTAGACAATTAACACAGTCATCTGACATCATTAGGTAACACTATTCTAGCCTAGAAAATAAGTACATAAATGAAATAAGTGTGGTCACTTTGAATAATGTACGACTTATCTTGTACCACAAGACTAGGGAAGTCAGTTCATGATTCATACTTCATGAAACTCATTCAATGACCCTACAGTACAAAATATTTCATGTATCATCTACTGAACTGTTACATATTCAATATACATCATATGACCCCCCCACCCACCCACACACACAAAACACGCTCTGAAGTCAACACGTGCATTAAAAAGTACGGGAACAATGCCAATGACTGGGAGCAGAGGGTACTCTGCACTTGCATCTTATTTCGTCATACACTGCTTCGTGTCAAAACAGCCCTGTAAAACAACATACAATACAGAGGAAGAACATATATCTTAAAATTAAACATGTGGGTAAGTACTGCTACAAACTCTGAAACATCAAGTTTTTAACCTGCTTCATCACAAGTTACTAAAACAAGTTGTATAACTGAATGAATGAATGAATGATAAAGCATACTTGCAATTATTTCATAAATCTACATGCAGATTTTTATCTCCGGCTGAATGATGTCTGTAGATATGCATTTTCCTCCAGTCACTCACAACAATGCAAGGAAGGCTCAATGGCTAGCAGAATACATGTACTTCCTGTACATACACAAACTGTAAATACTGTGCATATCTGAGCCTCTGTTTGACAAATGTCCTCACACTGTATGGCCTGATGACCTTTTAAGCTTATCCACTAAAAATCCACTCTAAACTAAGTGCTCTCTACAGGGTTAAACCTTACCTTACACAACACACTAGACTGGCCACTGTAAGATCCCACTTGCTATCCACCCTCCTATACTGCTCTGAGGTCTTTACTAACCTATCAAAAACTGACCTAAATACACTAGACTCCTTGTATAACAGAACAGCTAAGTTTGTTATCAACCAACATCACAGAACACAACACTGTACTGTTCTCCGACAGCTCAGCTGGCTAGAACTTCCCAACCTATAATTACTAAAACAACTTTCACTTGCCCATAAAATCATATTCAACCCTACTGACTGCCCACCTCTACCAAACCTAGTCCAGCCAAACACAAACTGTAGACTCCTCAGGTCATCCAACAAAATAATGCTAAAAGTAACCCAGTCTCACAGCTATCATGGAGACTCCCTCTAACTCCCATAAAATAGCCAAAGACTGGAACACCCTTCCTCAACAGATAACTAAAAACCCCAACCTGTCCACATTTAAAACTACACTGAAAGACTACTTATATAATTGGCTATGTCACTGTATTGCTCCCAGCTAATATTCTTCCTATTTTTCCACTCATCTCACATATAATAGCCTAAATAGTGCTCATCCCACATAGGGCTATCACTTTACCTGTCTTTTCTTTATTAATCTTGTTCCTTCAGATGACCTAACTTGTAAAACTACATGACCAATTTTGGTCTTTCAGAAGTGACTCACCCTGTAAAGCTGATATAAAAAAGCAAAACCGGAGGACTGCTTTGAGCAAAGAAACCACAAATTTAATGAAGGGCTTTTGTCCGCCTCTATGGACAGACTTCTTCAGATAAAATGAAATGGTAAACACTTCCTTTATAAAATCTACTAAGTCACATGTATTGAAACAACCAATAATCCAGGTCAAATGAGAGTGTTTACAAGTGCTAAGCAACCAGTACTACATACCTCTGCTATTTAAAGTTACAGTACATAAATATGACATTAACGTAAAATAAAATACCAAGTCTGTTAATAAGAAATAAAAGGTAAACAAATTAACATATACAGTGTATACCAAAAATTCCATACATAAAAGTATTTCAAATATGTTCATAAAATTCATGTTACCTACATAAACTCTAATTTTAATAAGCAAGTAATAGCACACATTTCATTAATGCCCGGAAAGCTATAGGCATTCAATGACAGTTGCCAATATAATTCTAGTTCTTCTAATTTCAAAGATGATGGTCCTCCTCTATCATCTACTGGAGTTTGATCTATAATGGTAAACTTAAAAGTGTGACCAGGAAATGCTACAGTGTGTTTGGCTAAGGGGATCTCTTTTGATGGTCAATTGCATAAAGGTGTTCATATATACGATCTCGGAGTCTACGCTCCATCTTTCCTATATTGAATGCTGCACATGTTACACACTTAGCTAAGTAAAATATTAATTTAGAGTTACAATTGAATTTTTTTCTTTACAAAATAATGTTTGTTCCTTACTTCAAATTTGTTCCCTGTGTTAATGTGCTTGCAGTATTTACATGTTGCATTTGGACATCCCTGGAAAATTGTGTGTTCTGTCCTTTCTAGTCTCTAATAAATTTTTCAAATTACTACCTCTCCTATATGTTAGTTTTGGTTTGATAATCACTTTGTCCATAGCAGACATGTCAGAATGTAAAAGGTTCCAAATTATTGTGTAAAATGTTTGAGACCATAACGCTGCTAACATTAACAGTGGTGATAAAGGTAGTATTGTAGTCTTTAACTTCTTTGCTATCTAATGAATTTAATTGGAAGTCTACTGTAGTTGGTGAATGGTTGACTGTATTGTCACCAAATTCATTATGTGTGTCTTTTGCAGCTAGAGAAGGAACATAGAAGCCTTCAAATCTCTTATGTTTGACCTCTTCAACTAGGGACTCTATTAACTCTCTAGGACAGTCCCTTTGAAGAAATAACTTACTCAAATACTGGCATTCTATGTTAAAATCCTCATCTAATAACATAATTATTGCTGCTCTTACCAGTTGTCTCTTCACCACTGATCTTTTTTGGTAGTAAGGGTGGCAGCTGGAGAAATGCAAGAATGAGTTAGAATAGGTCTTTTTTTCTATGAATTTTGGCTAAATACCTATTCGTGATCCTGCCTTTTCTAAGATTAATGTCTAGATAGTCAATAGATGTCTCATCAAAGTTAAAAGTAAACTTCAAGATGTCAGAAGACGAGTTGAGATAATTAACTAGTTCAGTGGCTTGTGTCCGGTTCCCAAGGAATAGAATAAAAATATCATGCAAGTAATGAGTGTAAAAAAACTATTCTTTGCATAATAACTGGAACCTTGAAGATGTTCTCCCTCTCCCAATATGCCATCACAAAGTTGGCCAGGCTGGCTCCACAGGGTGACCCCGTGGCTATTCTGATTTTTTGGAGGTAGAATTCTTTGTCAAATGAAAAATAGTTGTTAGTGAGAATAATGTCCAGTAAAATGTCAACTAAGTATAATTCCAAAGATGTTGCCCCTCTCTCTCTTAACATCAAGTTAACCCATTCTATCCCTTCCTGGTGTGGGATTGAAGTGTATGTCTTTAACATCTATTGTTATGAAGTTCTGGTCAGTGTTGAAAGTAAGCTTGTTAATTTTTTCCAAATATGTCCAGGAGTCTTTGCATATTTGTTGTTCGTGATGTAGATATTTCTGTAGTATAGAATCTACTACCTTGGCACAAGGGTACATGATGGAGTTAAGGGCATCAGTTAAAGGTCTCATTGGTGGATTGATGAGTCTTTTATGGAATTTTGGGATTCCGAACATCATCGGAATCTTAGGAAAATGCATAGACATGTAATTGAACAGCTTCAATGAAAAAATCATTCAGGTAGCCTTTGATGCGGTTATAAGCTAATGTAGTTCATTACGAGAAAATAATGTTTGTTCCTTACTTCAAATTTGAAGAACGACAGGCACTGGATATGTTGAGAACATCAGAAGTGAGCACCATCAAACCTGACAAAGGGGGTGGACTGGTAATTCTAGATGAGGCTGATTATTTGATCGGGATGAAAACCATACTGCATAGCGAAACTTACACTAAAGTTTCTTGTAAAGGGTCCCAGGCTAACAGAAACTACATTTACATTCTTCACCTCTGAGCAGAAACCAGAGCAATAAAGGACATTTATGCATGGAAATTTTGTCCATTAACTCTGGCCTTAAAACAATAGGCAGGATGCCTCACTCTACACTTACTGCCCCCAAGTTTTAACATCAAAGGGTCACAACATGCTTAACATGCTTTACTTGGTCAGTAGAGTGCACTGTTGTTACATTTTTTTCAGTTTACCATTTAAGACACAAGCCTGTGGTTTACATTAATATTTACAGATGACAGAATTATCTCCAAAATTCTATCTGGCTAGGCTGGCAGCCTTCATCTATCTTCACCCAGTCTTCACAGTGGTTAAGAAATTTACCGAAAACAGTGCTAAAATGAGCCAAAGCCTAAGCGATTCACTTTTCAGGGTAGTCAAAAATCAAAACTCAGACAGGCCCTCACTTTGGGTTAAAATTGTTTAGAAAGGGACTTAAAATAACTAAACAATGAGCTAAACATGTCATGTCTGGGAAAGATGCAACAGCCAGTCCACAGAATGAGTACCTGATGACTGAAGAATAGAAACTGTGACTCCTCTACATAAAAGACTCAGGTAATTACAGGCTTGTCAGACCCTTCAGCTCCACCAGCCATGCACATATAGTAGAATTCATTGCAGTCGGTTTGGCTTCGTGAAGGGCAGGTCCTGTCACCTGAACCTTTGAAAAGACTGCAGAGATTGTGGACAGTGGTTAATCCATGCACACTGCTTTTCTCAACCAAACTAAGGCTTTTTACACTATCCCCCCCATGCTGGTATCATATAAAATAACAAACAATGTAACCCCCCTATGCTGTCTGCAGGTTTGCAAAGTGGCTATCGAGGATATCACAAATTGTAAATTTGCTGTTACATTCTCTAAATGTAAAAATGTAATTAGTGGGCTAGCACAGGGATCAGTCCTGGGCCCTATCCTTTTTGCCATTTATTTTTCAGACATCCAAGCCAATATCCTAGAAGTCTCCTTGACCAAGTTTGCTGATTACTGCAAGCTGGACAGTGTTACCCACTTAACCACTGATACTAAATAGCCCCAGCAATGGCTGGAACATGTACATACTATCAAATGGCCTCAAAAAATGAAAAAAACAAATACAGCATTCAACAACAAATAAAAAATATTGTTCCTACCTTACATTTTATAAAATGGTACTGATCTTTAGACCAATACAGTCATGAGACCAGGGCAGTTACGTGAACAACGCTCTATCATTTGATAATCATGTCTCCACTATAGTCAGGAAATCCTTCTATCTGACCCAATTGATTTCCAAAGGAATATCTTCAAGATCCATCATTGAATAAAATGACCCCTTTGGTATGTACAAATCTAATAATGTTGCCTAAGTGGAAAAGCTCCAAAGATTTCTAACCAAGAAAATAGGCAGCCTTAAATCCTTCAACTTTTCCACCACATTAGCACAACTATCCTTATACCCCATAGCCTACCAACTACTCTCAAGTAACCTGTGTCTCACTTTTCAAGTCATGGAAATCCCAGTCCTATTGACCTATTTTTTTTTTTTTTTTTTTGCAAAACTAGTGGTGTTAAAACACATGCCATAATAACCTAAAGCTACACCAACAAATAAATAGCACTCCCTGGGGAGAGAGGTTCCTAACTCAACATACTCCCAGCCTATGGAAAAAAATTACCATTACAAGGCAAAAAAAAAGTACTACTTTGGTAATGTTTAAAGCTGAAAACTACATGAACAGTGAGGTGTTGTTACAATTAATAACCAAACCCCCCCACCCCCAAAAAAAAAGTGCCAAAGGCAAGTTCAGCATATATAAAAAGGTGAAATGGTTATGCATTCTGAGGGATGAATAACCTATTTTAAGCAATATAAAGCACTGCTAAGCACATTTTACTATTATTGAGCATATTTAAATACAATTGTGCATAGCTGCGCACCGCGTTAGCCAGCGCAATGTCATTGCGCATAGCTGCGTACCGTGCTATCTAGCGCAACCACAACATATTTGCACGTAGCTGCACACTGCGCTAACCAGCGCAACGTCGAGCAACATCGAACAACACTGAGCAACATCGGGCAAAGTTGAGCAAAGTCGGTTAAACACGGCCACACCTCCTTTACTGTACCTTAACCAGTCAGGTCTGCCCAGTAGGAAAATAAAAAGCAGTGACAGGGCTCGAACTCAGGATACTGTGCACTATAGTCACAGTACTTAACCACTAAGCCATGACAGCATTTCATAAACATGCACTTTCAAAAGACACATATCTATCAAAGGAATTTTAAACACTGCCAACATCAGCTAAGCAGGCGTGCCTACAGCTGAGTTTTTCCAAAACTGGCCAATCACAAATAAGTGCGGGAAATGAGGCATATTTAAGCTCCACAGGCGGGAATACTTGCTATAACTGGTTGTAGCTTCCTTTTGCAGTCAGCATGGCCGGTGTTGGAGAAGGCACTCGATTTAGAGCACAACGTTGAGGCATCGAGGAGTCCAAAGTAATGGTTTGGCTCCTTGTCCACAATCATGAGGAAAGACTCCTGCAGGGCCAGTACCAGGGTACGCAATATAAAACAGAGGCCTGGAACAGTCTTGCCCATGATCTTACCAGTGCCACTGGTGTTCCTCGGACTGGTGAGCAGGTCAGGCACCATTATTCTGACCTGAAGCGATGTAGGGAGGATCAACTAGACCAGTGGATCCAGGAATCTCGTACAATGCCTAATGCCCCAGTACTGAATAAGTAGTCATTGTATTAAGTAGTTAAGAATTGCTATGCTTGTCTATACTATGGATAGGTATGTCTCAATATCACTGCATTTACTTCACAGCTGCAGGTGTCCGGGCTATGAACCAGCAAGCCCATGAAGATAGGCTGCAAAGGCTGTGTCATCAGGCAGGTTAGTAATTATTCTGCATGTACTGTTATATAAAACAAATGAGAGAGCCTTCAAAAAGTATTTTAACCCAATAAATAAAGGTGTAATAATCCTTTAATAAATGTATGATTCATGGAGTGCATCTGTGTCATTTTCTTTGATATGTTGTTGTACTGTTGCATTCTACAAATAGTAGTGTTGTATTAAGCAGTGTCAATCCACACTTGGGTAGGCCCATATAACATTGATGAAGGGAGTGCCAGTAGCTTGTATGCATATGTACAGCCCTCAACTGTTGGTTCATGGCCAGCATGTACAGTTTAATCTGGCACATGAGTAGCTAGGTATTGTGTTCCCCAGAAATGTCAGTGTGCTGCCAGAAATGTAGGGAACTGTTAACATACAACTGATACTTTCACCTTAACACATCTAGATAATTATATGAAAATAGAGCTGTCAGTGTACCATCTTAGCAGTGTGTGTGTGAGCAACTCTCAAAACATGTTGCAGTAACATCTGCATCTTGGACAGTTTGTATGTAAGATACAGCTCACGTATATAATGATCTAGCAAAATCCAATTGCACAATATAAGGACATTGGGTAGTGTAATAATAAATGTAAGGGACATATAGCTGCAGTTAATAGGAATGTAGTGAAAACTAGAAGGATATATAAGTTGTTAATTGAGCTATCTTTTCCCACCCTACTGTATGTGCATAAAAAATGCAATTCCACACCTCAATTGGTATGTCTAATCTCAAAAAATTTGTTGGGACATATGTCCTATTGGTTTATAAATATTTGCATTAATTTTTATGCATGTGCCCTGTTAAAATACCACAATATTGGTGGCCTGTTGCCATCAATTTAACCTGCATGCTGTTGTAATGTCCACTATAGTTCTATATACGCATGTGTTATGCTTGCTTTTCAACTGTTGAAAATCTGGTGTGTTGGGTTAATAGGAATATCTGCATGCTGTTATAACTAACTGGGAATGCTGTTGACTGTTATTAACCCATATCTTTATTAAACTTTCCAAAACATAGTTCGTATGGGAAGGCCGGTCCCAGCGGACCCTCCTGTCCCACCTCAGCTGGCCATGGCACCTGGCACCAGCAGATCTGGTGCGCAGCCTGGGACCTCCTCCTCCATTGTCCATGTGCCGCCTTCGGGTGGAAGCGCTGCAGTGGATGGGGCTCAGCCCCCCCGTGCAAGCGTGGGTGGAAGAGGGGCACCTATCACCCTTCGAACGGTCCAGGTTGTGGTGCATAGAGAGAATGAACGTTGTGTTGCAGAACCTCTATGCCAGCTTGAGGCCTGAGTGGTACAACTCCCGGGTCAGCCTGCCCCTCCTACACAGCCCGCAGCACAGCCACCCTCTGGGCCGTGAAGGTGCAGTGCTGACTGCCCATGGGTGGGGACCTCAGTCCCACTGTTTCCATCTGGGGGCTCATGGGCTTGCGATTTCCAAACATCCCTCCCTATCAAAGGTGTTCACCCACCACATGTCATATACCGCCCCTGTATGCGTCTTGTTTGTCTTGAATGTTTACCTCCCCAACCTACCTCCCCAAATATACCTACTTCCCCTACCCCACATTCCACTCTCACCTGAAAAAAAAAAAAAGGGCAATCTGCTCCCAAAAAAAAAATTACGCCCCATACATAGCTGCCCATTTTGCACAAGTCCACTGGGCACATGAAATGTTATTTAATTGGCATTACAACATACTTTGTTGTCCTCACCCCTCTCTCAGCAGTTGAAGGTTTCATATCTACCTCCAAATTTATTGCATATGCACAGCTGTTGAAGAAATGGGCAGCTATGGACTTTCCCTACATCCGTCCTGCACATCCCGAGCTATTGTCCATACTGACTTTCCCTCTTTGTGCCCCTTTTTCACCACTTTCTATCTCACCATTTTTCTTTTCTTTCAAAGAAATGAGCACCGGGGTGAGCGGGAGTAAGCACTATTAAGCAGTAGTTAGCAGGTTTGTGCTTGGCTAAGCAATGCGCAAACCCGCTTACAACTGCTTAAACGTGCCTTAGTCAATCTGTAAGTGAGGGTCCTTGTTCTGCTCAGGAGCAAAATAAAACACCTCTGTAAGTCTCGAACCCCGGACCTTGCACACACTATACAACATGAAGTACCACTAAGCCACGGTAGATATACATCAAGTTGTTGCTTAAATAATTATATCATGCATCAGAATGAGTGAATGTAAAGGAAAAATAGGAATACCATACCACACAACTTGTTCTGTGGATGTTGACCAACAGTTGTTGTGGGATTACATGACTGTGATAGGAGAAGCAGCCATTCTAGCAGGAAATAATGTTACACCATCACTTTACAACCCCACACAGTATCACAGCAGGACAAACACTGGCATATCTGTTTAGGGCAGAGGCCACACCTCCCAACTGTCCCTAATTTTCAGGGATGTCCCTGATTTTGACACAAATTTTAGCTCTGTCCCTCTGAATCCCTCCGAAAACTACTGACTTTGGCCAGAAAGTTGGTGAATTACACTTAATGAATAATGACAATAATTAAGAGTTAGACGCTTCTTTCACTTCAGATAAGGTGTATTAATTCATATGCTTTGATTCTCTCAATGTCTCAACTTAACAGCACTAATATTTTAAAGGTGTCCCTGATTGTCCCTGACTTTTTCTTGACTTTTCCCTGAGTCTGTTCAAATATGTACCTGATTGGTTGAGAGGTCTGGCAGAGGCAGAAACACAGAGGCATATCAGCCTTTCTGCTGTTACACACTGTGCAAATAGCTTTGGAAGGAGTTTTGGAAGCATACCCGTATGTAGGAATACAACACTGAAATACAAATGGATGTAGCCATGTACTGGTAGCAACCAACTGTAAGAATGCCATTGCTCTATTGCTGAAAAGACCTGTGTGGTGCACAGACAAAAATAACAGGCTATTCTCTGGCTATCATGTGGATAGGTCCACAGTTGGGAGTTACGCAGACAGACTACTTGCCTTGATAAACTAACATGTACACAGCAACCCTGTAAGTCCAGCAAGATAAAATCCACACAATACTACTTATGCTCTCTGTACTTCTGCACCCCTACCCAAATGTAGAAAATACCTGTGTGTGCAGGGTCTACCAAGGATGTAGGTAAGCATACTCACAGTACTGAAATGTGTCCAGTTTTTCTGAGCAGCTTGTGCTAATGTCAACACTAAAAAAGCACAAACTGTTTAGAACTGAGTAAATGAATATTCACAGTATAGCAGTTCACAAACAATTCTTGTGCCAAAGGAATGCATCTCAATAACTAGCTTTGTATGGCAGTTAATTGTAACAGTTGAAAAGAAAGTACATCTTTCCATGTATCTTGGGGTAGCATTTTGAGGGGTGAGTAAATTTCTACACTGAAAAGTGGGTACTGGAAGCAGCAACACTAGGTCTGAGTACAAAATGTAAATCTCTGGCTACACCCCTGGCTTCTGATATAAGAACTATACCAACCTTCTGTCTTAAACAATCATGTCCACAGCAAACAAGGATGATCTCCATCTTGGAAAGCTGAAAGGGCCACACCTACATGAGTCAGCAATTTATAGTACTGGGTTGCTATGACAGTGATTACTGCAATTACTACACAGCAGGCTGCATGCAATTAGCAAATGGTGGCTACTAATTGGTGCAGAGACCATCACATGCTCATGTGCAAATTCCTACAAAGGCAGGCTACAATCTCTGCCAACAAACTCAATCACTCTATTGCAGAGACTGACAGCGAGAGAGAGACAGAGAAAAGGAAAAAGAAATATTACCAAATCATTCAAAGGAAAGGTATGTGACACATATGTATTTACTGGCATGTAGTAGATGTTATTGAAGAATAGTCTACATAATGTGAACCATTCATATGTGGCAGCAGTACTTCTTTATGCATAGATGTTCTGCTTAACTACTACTATGGACAATACTGTGTGTACCTGTAGGCAGTGGGACATACCTGTGAAATGTGTAGCTCAGCATTAAATGTCAAAGATCTGATCCATGTTATCTGTGTTCTGTACAGTAGTGTGGCTAATGGCTGTTGGGGGGATTAGCGCTAACATTACATAAACATGGGTGTGACAGAACAACACATGCATGATAGTCATATTAAAGTGTAGCTTAGCACTGGCAACTGCTGTAGCAGTCTAGTATACTTATCTAGCATCTGTTACCCCCCTAATGTTAGTGTGTGTTCATATGTGACACCTGTTTGTGTTGCAGCAAGGCCCAACAGTTCAGCTGTGAGGTCTAGGGACTTACAACAGTGTGGACCTTGTGTGTGTATGCCACACACATACGGAGAAATATATATTCACATCTGTATATGTGCATAGTGCAGGGGACATATTGCAACTGTTTGTGAAGGGGGAGATATATATGTTGGTGAAGGTTAGTATGCGCATATTTGTATGTAGGTTTTAGTGTGTGACAAACAAGACAGCATACAGTGCTGGTATATGACATGTGGTGGTTAAACACTGTGGGTGGTTTGTTCAGTTTGCAATGTTGAAGCCAGTAAGGCCTGCTAAAGCTACCTGGGCTGTGCACCTTGAATGCATTTATCCCCAGACTGTGCGATTTTATTACATTACTGTACACCTTACATCCTTTTTATAATTGATATTCTCACTATGAAAGGTGAAATTAATATGTGCCTACATATATATGTATATGCAGACAAATGGATGTGTATATGCATATATACATATATATATATATATATATATATATATATATATATATATATATACTCATACACACCTACATCTACTTGTTGCAATAGATTATCTGTACTGTTGACTGACTGTGATGGTCAATATGTTTGTGAGTACGTCAAAGATATGTATCTGTGGGATAGCTTACTGGGAAACTGTTTATGTTATGGTATTATGGTTCCTTGCTTTGATCCTATCAAAAGCTGTGTATTCTTTTGCTAGGCAGAACAAGTGCTATTGCATACAGTGTGATTAAGTCCCTTGGTTTTAACTAGGGTGTGTCATTGGAGGCTAAAGGACTACATCTATGATTATTGATTGGTACCGATGTTGAATGCAAATCCTGTGTGTACTGTTGTACTACCTGAAGCACTGGGCCTGTACAGCACAGTATGGTGTATGTCCACATTGCTTGCATCCACTGTTTTGTGTGGTCCCTGTATTCATCACAGATTACATTTCTCAAAATGAAGGTTGTGTAAGTACTTTCACACATTACTGTATAGTACACACTGAAAGCTTATCTGGGTTGTCAAACCTTTGTGTCCTGTAATTATGTCTGATGTGTGTGTGGGTATGTCTGTAACATGTCCTTTGACATGTGTGGTAAAACATATAACTGCGTATCTAGCAACATTCATAGTGTACTACAGCAGTATGTGACCTATATTCCCAATTGTGCACATATTTTGGCCACGGGTTTGGCATTAACAAGTTGTGTGGTATAATAGTAATACATTTACTGGACCTTACACTGATTGTGATGGATGATATATTTCTTTACACATCAGCTTGATGTATATCTGCTGTGGCTAGGTGGTGCATCGTGTTGCATACAGTGAGCCAGGTACTCTTGTATAGTCTTATATAGTGATTTTATTTTGTTTCTGTGCAGAACATGGTTCATTAGATAGAGAATGAGCAAGGCACTTTCAAGCAGCTGTGGGGTGAGCAGTGATAAGTGACAGTTACAGTGTTTCACTCTCGGTTAGCTTATAGGTTGCTATATATGGCAGTTCAGTGATATCTGTACTGTATAATGTTAAATTTGCCATTTGACTTGCTCAGACATATTTTTGTATTCATGTCTTCCAGGGATCATGGCCCATCGCAGGAACCCCAGTTACAGTAGTGCTGAAGATAATATCATTACTAGCAGTATGATTCAGCACTACCGTCTCATGTTCTCATGAACCAGCCAGGACCAGCAGGAGCATACTGCAATGTGGCAAAATGTTGTCCACATGGTCAATGATGTAGGCCTGCATAACCAGGCATATGAGCAGGTACGCCACCACTGCAGTAATCTTCTCAGACATGTCCGTCAGCGTGCCACTGATGTGCGTAGACAAAAGCTTGCAACAGGAGGTGGTGTTAATATCTATCCCCCCTCACCAGAGTGGAGGAGCTGCTCCTGAGCCTGGTGGCACCTTCCCAACAACAACAGCAGCAGCAGACATAAACCATGATGGCGGTTGGAGTCGCCCAGCAAGCACACATGGAGCATGCTGGTAACATGGCATATCTGTAGACTACTGTTATCTGTATTGGTAGATCATGCATATGTGAGACGTGGAGTGTGTCGTTCAAAGATGTGGAGCCTGTTGTTGTACTATACTGATCATTTGGAACATAATCTGTAGCCCTGTGAATGTAAACTGTTGTTGTACTGTAAGATTGCAAACACACAGTAGCAATGCCACAGTTGTGGCCACTGACAAACTGTCTCATCTCTATGTAGGTCCCTCTGGGGTGACATCAAGGCAGTGGACAGATGCTGGTGAGTGTGTTCTACATTTATTATTGTAAATAAAAAGTGCATGTCATAGTTAAGGTGTAGGCCATGTAAACATGTAACACACCTACCCATAATGCATGCTGTGCATGTTTGGTGTAACAGCACGCACATCTCACTAATGTGATTAGCTGTCTCTAAAACATGCAATACCCAGACCATCTCAAACAAATGTTGCTAGACTGTAGTGACCATTGGATAGGCACAGTTGATACTCAACATGCACATAACATACACAACTATGTCATACACAGAGCATTTTAACATGCTACACATAAAGGAGTCCCAAACTCTCTGTAAAGACACACTCCAGTATCCAAAATCTCATCCACACATTACACATAATATTCCTGGGGCATTTAAACACTCTGCAACACACTACACATTCATGTCAGGGAATGCTCCTTATTGGCCTCCTTACAAACTCACATAACAACTGGTTGTGAAATGGTGAATTTAGCCAAGGTAGTACCGTTCCGGCACAGCATGATTAGTGCTGGATTATGAAACATTTGTAGCCTTGAGTGACCACCTGATGCTTCATGATGATGGCCTATGGCATTATACCCCATCCAGTTATTGTAACCACAGTACTATACATAGCTGTCATTGCTACACACCATAATGATGTGTGTGTGCACACATATGCACCTCTAAACAGTATGCATACCAATCACCATGTGCACAACTGACACATATATGTCTTGTGGTGCTATTGAGTGGCTAGGTCATATGACACATATTGAGTATGTGTAGTGTTTAAATATGCAGTTGTGTTTTAGCATGCCATGTCATGGATGAGACTGGCATGTCCACAATATGATCTACACTCACCACAAGTACCGTACATTGGGTATGTGGCCGAATGGTATTCCATCAATTATCCATACACCACTGATGATGTTGTGTGAATACTCATCATGCATGTGCTAAAAATGTGTCCACAATTATTTGCTAAAGACACAGAGGCTATAATCAGCATTGGATACCTATCTGACACACAGATACACATCCAGCAATGGTATATACACCTGTGAGTTATGGTGCACAGTACAATACAGGGTTATGAATACCTGCACAGCAATGTTGTGCCCATGTATGCACTGTGTTCCAGGGGGAGGGCCATCACCTAATAACAAAACACATGCATCAAAGCCATGTATACTGTTAGTAACAAGGACTGACTACACTTGCACTGCATGCTGTTGAGCAACACATGTCCTGCATGCTGACGTGTGATATGACTGTTTTGCTTGTGATACTGTACCCCACCATCACCTGCTATTGTGTATGTTCTGTGATTGCTGGTGTTGTGTGTGTCTGCTTTAGGGAGGAGTGTAGTTTTGTGTGTGCGCATGTGTGCACGTGTGCATGTGGTCTGAAGTCATGTTCAGGTCAAAGTGTGTTTCCTGTTTTCCTCTCACAGGTGCCGAGGTGGGGCTGGTTCAGTACAGCAGGGAACCTGATGTCACTGAGACAGACAGTGATGATGAGGATAGGTGCGTTGAGGTACAGGCAGGTTTGTCAGGGTCTGTTGTTGGGTCACCAATTGACAGTACACAAGTCTCCACCCCATCCATGCACACAGTCATACTGCCTGTACATCCATCATCATCATTGCCCTTAGCTGAGAAACAGTGTACGGCTGGCACTGGCCAGGACAGTTTGGTATCTATGGCACATGTATCAGGACACAGCAGCCATAACCAGATGTCTGTAATGGTACCACATAGGCAGATGCCCATGGGGTTCTCGTCAGAACACTGCTGGTCATCATGCCCCTGGCAGACGTGCCACACCTCTTTCTACCATACGCATGTTCCAGGCTGTCATGGAGGCGCAGACACGAATGCAGTGGTACACCAGACAGGGTCTAAGGGCACAGAAAGGTCATTACACCTCTGTAAATGACAGTATCCATGACCTAGCAGGTGCCATATGTAACTACACTGAGGTCATTGATAGACGTTGGGGTGAGACATTGGATGTCCTCCACAATGTCATGTCCATGTGTCAGTACAGTGCGGGACGGAAGAGACGTCAACGTGGACGTATGCCAGCAACATCAGCAGCTGGAGGTCGCCATGGACGTCCAGCAAGTCACAGACGCTCCCATAGTGCCAGTACCAGCCCCAGAAATGATGGGGGGGCTATCCATAGACCGTCCTGGCAGACCACGTGCACGTGGCTCTGGCCAGTCCCAGCAGGGACCTGGATCCAGTGGACATATGTCAATCTCTTCAGATAGTACCCAATCTGGATTAGTACCTGATACTGTCTGTAGCACCCCTGCCAGGCACAGGTTCCGTATCCGTGGCCAGAGATGGTGATCTGTAAAGCCTGCCGGGTACAGTCTGTAGCTGTCTCACAAATCCCTGTATATGGCAGCCACATGGTGGAACTGTGTGCATGCAGACACACACACATAAACCAGAAACCTAGGGTAAACACATACCCGCACACATTACATCAACACTGGCCCATAACAGTACTCATGACCCTCACACACACACTCTCACACACATGACAATTGTATGGCTCATTATAGGCCTCTGGCAAACCAACAACACACCCTGTGCATATGATGAAACCTGTGCCACCTCCTGTCATCTGTAAAATTGATGCAGAAACAGGCTAACATGGTGCTAATGCACAGGGTGACTTTAATAAAGTATAGCAATGGTTGGATGTGTAGCATGTTGTCAGCAGTAAAGTGTAATGAAATCCTTGAAGGTGTAGCTGAGCAGGCATGATACATTAAAGCTGTAATTAGCAATGTTGTATTGTTTTCACCAGTGTTTATTCCAGTTGTGTTTTGTTTGCCCATGTGCCACTTGGCTGGTGTGTGTAGTTGTGTCAGCATGCGTTATACAGTGGACAGTAAGTGTGGGGTGTGTGCAACACACGTTTGCAGGTGTCCCATTTGTGAACATGGTGGAGGTGCACTGTCTGCATGTACATGCATATTGGACACATGGGCAGGGTGGCATCCCTGTATTGGCCAGTTTTAACACTCCATAGTTTCTACTGGTGGCCAGTATGCATTGTACTACACACATTTTGGAACTTGAGTACACGTGTGTGTATGACACGGGTTGACACTGTGTTGTGGATGATGCTGTTGTTGCTGTCACTGGTTTGCATTACTAAGGTTAACACTGTCCCAGCTGCATAATCCTTTAGTAATGCACACTGTTCACCTACAGGGTTGCATGGACCGTGCTATCACAAACACAAAAAATTCTCACTTATACAGTAAAAGTGCATTAGTCTCATGGACCCCCTGCCATAAACTAAATATATAATAGAAGGTGTGAAGTTGTACCAAAAAAGAGTTACATACCAAGAAGGGATAACCTCTCTGGTCAGTATCATTAGGAAAATACAATCCCTCAATAAACATATAAGGCAAGCTTCAAAATACAAAATGGCAAGGATTCCAAAGACAACACTAAAGCTTTCTTTAGTGTTGTGTATAATCTACAGGGGAAATCTCAGATCGGGTCACAGTTAATGCAAATGGTCACAAAGTACACTTATCTGACTGACATTA
Organism: Protopterus annectens; assembly: GCF_019279795.1. Lineage (NCBI taxonomy): Eukaryota > Metazoa > Chordata > Ceratodontiformes > Protopteridae > Protopterus > Protopterus annectens. The sequence continues at coordinate 973,872,059 of NC_056735.1, read as the reverse complement.
CCAATTTCTTGTCAGATAGTTTGAATGCGGATTTCACCACCCTGTCTTAACGCAAGGGCCACATTCTGAAGAATGTAAAACCTGATGATTCACAGACACTCTAGTTAAAACATCTCTTTACCAAAAAGACGAAAACGAAATAACTCCACCAATGAAACCAATAAACAAAATTTTCGATGATAGGTTCAATTTGACTGAATAAAGTATGGAACACCAAGCTTAGCGCTTTCATTCACTTTATTTGACGTGAACTTCATCAGAAATAACTCTCCCAGACATTAAAGCACTTTATATAATGAAATAATGATCACATGTTCTATGATGTCATTAATTAATTGATTCCATTAAAGTATAAATTATATAAATACATTTAAAATTATATGTTCTAAATTTAAAGTGTTATAAAACACAAAATATATATATATATATATATATATATATATATATATATATAAATAATATAAATATATATATATATATATATATATATATATATACAAAGAAAATTTTAAAAAATGATACTTATAAAATTCATTTCATTTGTAGAAAACATTTTATATTGACTAAATCATTTAGTCCTGGAGCCTGATCTGCTCCTAAATACACTTGCCATATAGATTCTCTACATTCCAACAAAAGTTTGTTATCTCCAGTAAATACACTATTATTTACACTGTCCAAAACAGAAAAAAAAAACTTTTTAAAGTTATTAAACTTAGTAGAATGCTTGCCCAGTGCATTCGTCATGTCCTTTTTCTTGATAGCTAAAATGTGTTCACTAATTCTTTTTTTCAGGCTTCTTGTAGTCATCCCTACATAATAGCTAGGGCATGACTGGCACTGGGCTAAATAAACAATCATTTCACTATGACAAGTGTAGTACTTTTTGGACCAGAGTGTAATATTTAAGTGAGAGAAATAAACTGAAGAAGAATTGCTAATGTATCTACACTGTTTACAATGATGGCACGCATATGTGCCCCTAGTGTTGATACTAACTCCATTATTAAAAGCACATGTATCTGCTTTTTTCTCTAATAAGCTCTTAAGATTTACAACTTTCTTAAAAGTGAAATTAGGTCTTGTACCTATAACTTTAACCAAATCCTGATTACCTAGCACTACCTTCCAATTGTCAATTATAATACTTTTGATGAGCCACATTTCATTAGAAATAGGCAAAACAAAGGCATTAATAAATTCTTTATTCACAACTGAAGTATTGCTTGTAGAAGATGGTGAACACATTTTTTAAAATTTTCAGTAGGTGGTTATGGATCAAGTTTAAATTTTCTTGACCTCAATTTGTATTATGATTCTATAGCTAAACAATTTTGTAGTAAAATATATAGGAAATCTACATTTGCTAACCAGTACTTGCACAAAGAAAGTGTACACCCATTGCACATGAAAAGAGGAGTCATTAAGGGACAATACATCAGATTGAGTAGATTGACATCGCAAGACAGTATTTTTCATGACAAAGTGAAAATATTGAGAACATTTTTTTTGGATAGAGGTTACCATGTTTCATGGTTAAAGTCTATTGAAAGAGTAGTTATGGTGTTGAGGAACAACAAAGCTGGTCCTATTTTGACCATTTGTTCACCATCTTCTACAAGCAATACTTCAGTTGTGAATAAAGAATTTATTAATGCCTTTGTTTTGCCTATTTCTAATGAAATGTGGCTCATCAAAAGTATTATAATTGACAATTGGAAGGTAGTGCTAGGTAATCAGGATTTGGTTAAAGTTATAGGTACAAGACCTAATTTCACTTTTAAGAAAGTTGTAAATCTTAAAAGCTTATTAGAGAAAAAAAGCAGATACATGTGCTATTAATAATGGAGTTAGCATCAACACTAGGGGCACATATGCGTGCCATCATTGTAAACAGTGTAGATACATTAGCAATTCTTCTTCAGTTTATTGCTCTCACTTAAATATTACACACTGGTCCAAAAAGTACTACACTTGTCATAGTGAAATGATTGTTTATTTAGCCCAGTGCCAGTCATGCCCTAGCTATTATGTAGGTATGACTACAAAAAGCCTGAAAAAAAGAATTAGTGAACACATTTTAACTATCAAGAAAAAGGACATGACGAATGCACTGGGCAAGCATTCTACTAAGTGTAATAACTTTAAAAAGTTTATTTTTTCTGTTTTGGACAGTGTAAATAAGAGTGTATTTACTGAAGATAACAAACTTTTGTTGGAATGTAGAGAATCTATATTGCAAGTGTATTTAGGAGCAGATCAGGCTCCAGGACTAAATGATTTAGTCGATATAAAATGTTTTCTACAAATGAAATGAATTTTATAAGTATCATTTTTTTAACATTTTCTTTGTATATACATATATTTATATTATTTATATATATATATATATATATATATATATATATATTTTGTATTTTTTATAACACTTTAAATTTAGAACATATAATTTTAAATGTATATATATAATTTATACTTTAATGGAATCAATTAAGTAATGAGATCATAGAACATGTGATCATTATTTTATTATATAAAGTGCTTTAATGTCTGGGAGAGTTGTTTCTGATGAAGTTCACGTCAAATAAAGTGAATGAAAGCGCTAAGCTTGGTGTTCCATACTTTATTCAGTCAAATTGAACCTATCTTCGAAAATTTTGTTTATTGGTTTCATTGGTGGAGTTATTTCATTTTCGTCTTTGTGGTTGTCGTTTTGTATTGAAATTTGGTTCATTTTGTTTTTTTAAGTATGTCACAGGACACACTACTCAACTTATCTATTCATCCAGTCCCAGATGGATTTGCTCAGTTTTTGGAGCAAATAACAAGTGTGATAACTTTAGCCATTCAAAAGGGGCTTGAAAAAGTAACCGCTAACAGCGTTGCATTTTGTGAAAGCCAACAAGGAAGTAGTTCAAGTCGGACGGTTCCTTCCAACACACCGGATACAGAAGGTGACGACGACACATCTGGTGAGCCTTTGGCAGGTCCAAATAGTGTGTTGGACTATATTTTACAACAATCTACGAATCCTTTTTCGAACATTCTCAATAATGAAGCAACTGACTCAGTGAGTATAGATGCGGACTCAAATGCAAATTCGTTATCTATTCAAAAGAACTGTAAGCAGACCATATACGATTTAGAAAAATTAACTCTGCAGTATGTTATGCTAGACATTGAGATCAGTTACCTAACTGAGTGTATTAAAAGGAAATGTGTTCCACAGGGACTTAGAACTAACAAATTTCCAAACTGTGTCTCTTTTGGAGACCGTTTATTTAATGAATTAGTGAACATGTTCAACGATTTTGGCATCAAAATGATCATTACGTTAACTGAACATTACACCAAGCAAGTGGAAATTATTAAAAATCAAATGAGTGACTTGGATAGGAAAGTTAAAAACTTTTCATGTTTTCCGATGTTTAACAATTTGTATTGTGGTATCACAGCAAAAGCGGACAGACAAAGGGCTACAATAGTGGCCAGGAAACAAAAGAAATTTAAGCGCGATATTTTGGCTTACGCTAATAAGACTGCTTATATTGTTAATACTAAATCTTCAGTTGGTCGTGATTGTGACATGAATAATACTTGTGGCAATGGTGATGGGAATATTAATAATAACGCTAGCAGTTTGAATGTAAGCGTTGACAACAACAATGTGAAAGATACATCTGTTATTAACAGTAATGTCAATTGTGATAGATGTTCTAATTTGTCTAACAATTCAAATGGTGAAACATTGAGTGCGCATTTAGATAGTAATGCCAGCACTAATAACAACACTAACACTAATGAAGGAACTGTTAACACTGTGCCTTTTTTGGTGGACAAACAAGGGAACAAGAGGGCCCCTACTTGGTCCAAAGTTGTACAGAACAAGCCCAAAGGCAGGCTCAGGAACAAAAAAAGATGGCAGATGAAAGCAGTTTTACCAATTATGACATACAGATTCATAATTTATCTAACACAGTTCTTTCAGTTCCTATAATAAATCTTCTTAAAAAGGGTTTTTCTTTTATTCTCTCTAACTCCTTCAATTTAGCCAGGACTATTATAGACTTTAGGTTAACTTTGAGGAAGTTGAATTTGAAATACATATTACAAGATATTAATTGCACAACGCCACATACAGGCCCAAAAAAAAGCAAGTACTTATAATCCACCATTAATAGGTACATTGCAAGTATTTCAAAACATGTGCGAAGGAGCCATTAGAGATATTTTACCTAGGAAACATGAAAAAAACCTAGATGAGTTAGAAATTAAGGCATTGAAGGATTTAAGGGAAAACAGTCAAATAAGACTGATGAAAGCGGACAAAGGGGGTAAGATAGTTATTATGGACAATACACAATACTATGAGTCTATGGAAAATCTGTTATTAGATGAAAATACCTATCAAAAAGTAGATTTTACTTCTATTAAGAAAAGTTTTGTAAGATTAGACACAATTTTGTTTGACATGTTTTGTCAAGGTGAGTTAGATCACCAAAGTTGCAGCTTTTTACAAGTAGAATATCCGAAAATGGCAGTTTTGTTTGGTATTCCAAAACTACAGAAAAACAAGTCTAATCCCCCCTTTAGGCCTATCATATCAGCTAATAAATCTAAGACTGAAACTCTATCCATTTGGTTAGATTATATTTTAAATCCAATAGTTCAGAGTTCACATCATTATTTAAAAGACTCCTGGCATTTGTTAGAACTATTAAGAGAATTAAAACCATCTAGTACAGACTTTTGTATGGCATCACTAGATGTTCAGTCATTGTATACCAGTATTGATCAAGAGAAGGGTATTGAGTATTTGAGAGAGTACTTATCTAAACACAGTAATTTAAACAATACGAAGGTTAACACTGTGTGCACATTAATGGAATTAGTACTGGATAACAATTTCTTTACATTTAACGGAAATTTTTATAAGCAAATTTTAGGTGTTGCAATGGGTGCAAGAGTGGCTCCATCATATGCCAACTTGGTAATGGCAAATTGGGAAAGCACCTTTATTGACAACAGTCATTACAGTAAAAATATTATCTTTTACTATCGTTATATAGACGATTTGTTTTTTCTTTGGCAAGGTACGTCAGATGAGTTTAACATTTTTGTAAGCTATTTAAATAGTACCACCAATTTTTTAAAATTTTCAGTAGGTGGTTATGGATCAAGTTTAAATTTTCTTGACCTTAATTTGTATTATGATTCTATAGCTAAACAATTTTGTAGTAAAATATATAGGAAATCTACATTTGCTAACCAGTACTTGCACAAAGAAAGCATACACCCATTGCACATGAAAAGAGGAGTCATTAAGGGACAATACATCAGATTGAGTAGATTGACATTGCAAGACAGTATTTTTCATGACAAAGTGAAAATATTGAGAACATTTTTTTTTGGATAGAGGTTACCATGTTTCATGGTTAGAGTCTACTGAAAGAGAAGTTATGGTGTTGAGGAACAACAAAGCTGGTCCTATTTTGACCATTTGTTCACCATCCTCTACAAGCAATACTTCAGTTGTGAATAAAGAATTTATTAATGCCTTTGTTTTGCCTATTTCTAATGAAATGTGGCTCATCAAAAGTATTATAACTGACAATTGGAAGGTAGTGCTAGGTAATCAGGATTTGGTTAAAGTTATAGGTACAAGACCTAATTTCACTTTTAAGAAAGTTGTAAATCTTAAGAGCTTATTAGAGAAAAAAGCAGATACATGTGCTAAATAATGGAGTTAGTATCAACACTAGGGGCACATATGCGTGCCATCATTGTAAACAGTGTAGCTACATTAGCAATTCTTCTTCAGTTTATTTCTCTCACTTAAATATTACACACTGGTCCAAAAAGTACTACACTTGCCATAGTGAAATGATTGTTTATTTAGCCCAGTGCCAGTAATGCCCTAGCTATTACGTAGGGATGACTACAAGAAGCCTGAAAAAAAGAATTAGTGAACACATTTTAGCTATCAAGAAAAAGGACATGACAAATGCACTGGGCAAGCATTCTACTAAGTGTAATAACTTTAAAAAGTTTATTTTTTCTGTTTTGGACAGTGTGTATTTACTGGAGATAACAAACTTTTGTTGGAATGTAGAGAATCTATATGGCAAGTGTATTTAGGAGCAGATCAGGCTCCAGGACTAAATGATTTAGTCAATATAAAATGTTTTCTACAAATGAAATGAATTTTATAAGTATCATTTTTTAACATTTTCTTTGTATATACATATATTTATATTATTTATATATATATATATATATATATATATATATATATATATATATTTTTTTGTGTGTGTTTTTTATAACACTTTAAATTTAGAACATATAATTTTAAATGTATATATATATATATATATATATATATATAATTTATACCTTAATGGAATCAATTAATTAATGACATCATAGAACATGTGATCATTATTTCATTATATAAAGTGCTTTAATGTCTGGGAGAGTTGTTTCTGATGACGTTCACATCAAATAAAGTGAATGAAAGCGCTAAGCTTGGTGTTCCATACTTTATTCAGTCAAATTGAACCTATCTTCGAAAATATTATCTCTTTACCAAAGTCCAAATCACAGTGGCAGTGGTACTGGACAGTGTCCATGGCTGTGTCATACACTAGCTGACATTTGAAGTCACCACTCACCTAAGCACTCTGTCCAGATGCAGCCTCTATACAGGTTACATAGTTGTGGAATGACGCAGGGTAATGGTGTTCACAGTCCACAAGGGTTGAGCTACAACGTCGTCTTCTCCTTTCGGATGCTCCCTTTAGGGGTTGCCACAGTAGATCATCTGTTTCCATTTCTTCCTGCCCTCTGCATCTTGCGCTGTCACACCATCCACCTGCATGTCCTCTCTCACCACAGCCATAAACCTCATCTTAGACATTCCTCTTTTCCTGTTATCTGGCGGCTTCATACTTAGCATTTATTTCACAACATACTCTGCATCCCTCCTCAGCACATGTACAAACCAATTTAATCCTGCCTATCTGGCTTGGTCTACTAACCTTCAAACCTGGGCTGACCCTCTAATATACTTATTCCTAAACCTGTCCACCCTCGTCACACTCAGTGCAAATGTTAACATAAATTGATTAAGGGTAGAACTACAACAGATCCTGGAAACTCTCACCCTATAAGCCAGACAAATGTTATCGGGAAGGCTATGGAGCACAGCATTATGGAACTCATTAACAGAGACATTATGAACCTGCAAACACTGCACCATTCCCACTTAGGTTCTCTAAAAGCCAGATCATGGCTCCTACACCTAGTAGACTTCAAGCCAGTTAACAAGGCTATAGGCGAGGGAGGGGAGGTCCACACAGCCACGCTATAGTTCACCAGCAATTCATACCCATCCCACATTCTGGTATTATACATAACCTCAACAGACTGACCATAAACGTTTTTTAGATGATGGATTGACAACTGACGCACAGATGTAGAACACACAGTAACATTTGCAGCCTCCATGTACAATTCTATGCCAGTAACAAGTGGTATTCACCTGCACTCAGTCCTGGGACCACTCCTGTTTGGCATATAGCTTTCTTAGGTACAAGCAAACACAGTAGAGATATGTCTGCCCACGTCTGATGAAAATGCATACTGTGGGCTATACTTTCTTCTCCAGATGACACACACATCCTCCAAAAGGGTAGCATAGAGACAGATACCTGGTGTCAAACTCATGCTGTAAAGCTATAAGCCAAAGAAAGCATAGTTATCCACTTTTAGAAAACAAAGTAAACCCAGAGTTCAACATAGGTAGTAACCCCCCAAAATGTGGAACAGGTACTAATGTACACATAGAGCCATGTGTTTAGTCATCTATCCTTTGATAATCACATTACCAAAGGGGTTTGGAAATCTCACTGTGGAGCACATAAGCAATAAAGGGTTTGCATGCAGATCCACAGAGGTTGTTGCACACCTATAATGATTAGTCATCTTTGCCAGACTTTGCTTGCTTTGGAACAGGATTCAAATATATCTCAAGCATAAACCCTCAATCACACTCTTCAGTAGAAACCGTGATGAGTGGATTTGAAGCAGAAGACGTAGCCTAGGGATCACTGTAGTGGCTAAGCTTGTCACTAGCATACAGAAGTGACCTAAGGTCTGGAAAGTGCCAGCATGCTCTGGCAAAGATAACAGATGCGTTCATGGAGAAAGCAGAGTACCCACCTATGAAATAATTGAGGTCACATGTATGTATATGGCTTTGCACCACAGCTACCTTACATGTGTAATGCACATACAGTTGTCATTGTGATATGTCATACACTAGAAAAATCAAAACCCACTCCACATTAACCAACGGTGTCACACACTCTCACACACCTGGAACACACACACACAGACAGCAAGTGCGAGATTCAAACTCCTTCCTAAGTACATTATGATACTACAACAGTACACATTTACACAACAAGCTATACACATTACTGGGATTTCTCCTTTCCACAGGTATACTTGTAGGATGGTGACATCATCAGACTTGACAAAGATGAGTATACCACTTTTAAGGGGTGAGTATTCTCCAAAAAGGTTGCTCCGCCCCAGGGAGACACACACACACACACACACACACACACACACACACACACACACACACACACACACACACACACACACACACACACACACACACACACAGTTGGCAAATGCAGGATTCAAACCACTAACTACATTATGATACTACAGCAGTAAACATTTACACGATACACTATACACGACTGGGATTTCATCTTTCAACAGGTATATTTGTAGGATGGTGACATTATCAGACTTGACAAAGATGAGTATACCACTTTTAAGGGGTGTGAGTAGTCTCCAAAAAGGTTGCTCCTCTCCAGGGAGACACACACTCACACATACAGTTAACAATGCAGGATTCAAACCCCTACCTAACTACATTATGACACTACAGCAGTATGCATTTACACAACACGCTATACACATTACTGGGATTTTACCTTTCACACAGGTATATTTCTAGGATGGTGACATCATCAGACTTCACAAAGATGAGTATACCACTTTTAAAGGTTGTGAGTAGTCTCCAAAAAGGTTGCTCCTCCCCAAAGAGATATACACACTCACACAGTTGGCAAGTGCAGGATTCAAACCCCTATCTAACTACATTAAGATACTACAGCAATACACATTTACACAAATACTGGAATTTCACCTTTCCACAGGTATATTTGTAGGATGGTGACATCATCAGACTTGACAAAGATGAGTATACCACTTTTAAGGGGTGTGAGTAGTTTCCAAAAAGGTTGCTCCTCCCCAGGGGGAGACAGACACACACAGTTGACAAGTGTGGGGTTCTTAATCCAAACTAAGTACGTCTTTACACTTCAGCAAGCAATATGGAGTTACAGGGTGCAATACAGACATTACTTGCTGACAGTTTGCCCAAAGGTTTTTTTTCACATTTGCTAACCTCAGCAGGCTTATCATACTAGGTGTATTGTGAGTATATTGTATGCATAGGCCATGACCATCTCATATATGGGTTGATGCACCACATGCTGGCACACACAGGGTCAAACCGGTGGCTAAGCTCTGTCAATTCAATACTGGACAATACAGTCAGGAGGAGTGGGGTCATACAACCACAACACCAACTGTCTCACAAAGACCTACAATATAAGCAGCAGCAAAACACACACATAAATACACATTACCATACTTGGAGAATACAAATATTAATCTGAAAAAGAGACAGTGTCCTTCTAAGCAGACAAGCAAGCAACATGCACCTCCAAGCACACGCCAGAAAACACATAATACACCAAAGCAGTGTGCCTCACAACAGGCCCTAAGGCAAAACAACATACCCAACACACTAGTAATAGGTGACTTCATAGTCAAGCACACAGATGTTCCACTCACTCGGCTGGACAAGGGGAAGGTTACTGTCAGTTGTCTGTCAGGTGCTATGCTCCGCCACATAACACAAGCACTTACATCACTCCAGAACAGGTACATATATGACGTGTTCTTTGTACATGTCAGTGTGAATTATCTGAGACATACCTCCCAGGATAACATGACAAGAGATATATAGTAGCTCTATGATCATGTAGCCCAGGCTGGTATGACCCTGACCTTGAGTAGCATCTTACCTTCACCTACATGATACTGCAATATAACAGAAAAGGACGATAAACTTCAACAATTGGCTGAGCTTCTGGTGTCATTCAAAGGGGATCCAGTCTCTGTCTGCCTGTGATGACATGATAGACAAGCCTCGTTGCTTCGCTCCAGATGGTTTGCATCTGTCGCCCCTATTCTTCTGAATACGGCCAAGGCTCTTGCTGTCCCCATATTACCTTTTTTAGGCAAGGCTCAAAGGTTCATATGTAGGTACTAGGCTATCGGCTCTGGGGCCTATACAAGCCCAGCCAAAAAGGTACCCTGGCTTTTGCCACCCAAGAAATTTATTTTCCTGTGCCACTGTCGAGCAGAGACACAGAAGTGATCCCCGGGGTGAATTTCCTATTTCCCATCCAATCATCAATATTTTTCTTGAAGAGTGCTAATGAGGAGCTTTTTTGATATAGACAGGTAGTTTATTCTGGAGTAGGGGAAGTCTCTGGGTCAGGAATCTATCCCTCCGGCATGTTCTGTTTATTGTGGTGACAAAGTTTAGATCCCTAGAGCATGTAGCTCAGAGGGATTGGGATTTCTTTAAGTGAAGCATGTCCAACAGCTCTGTGTTTGACATAGCTTTGTATGTTAGGCAGAGATCACCTCTGAGTAGGCGATATGCGACAGAGTAAAGCTGGAGTGTTTGAGACAGTCTGCGTAGGGCATGTGTTTGAGGCCGATAATCCTCTTTGTGAGGTATTTCTGCGGCCTTTCCAGTTGTTGTAGATGTATTGTGAGGTACATACCAAAAGGGGCGTTGCACTCTATAATGGCTCTAATGAGTGATGAGTAGAGGGGAACAATGATCTCTTTTTTTTTTCTGCATGAGAAACCTTTTGTGATGAGGTGTGCCATGTAGAAGGATTTACTGACTACTGTGGCGATGTGATTATCAAAGGAGAGACTACTGTCCACCTGTGTCCAAAGGTCTCATCACACTTTTGGTGTTAAGTATACTACCGCCTATGTTGTAGTTCATGGGTACAGAGTTTTTACCAAAGGGGATGACAATGCACTTTTTGGCATTGAGCTTGAGGCCATGGCTTTGACACCAGGCATCTGTCTCAGTGAGGCCCTTTTGTAGGATTTCCACATCATTAGTAGTTTCGATTATGGCTCCTAGTTTGCAGTCATCTGTGAACTTCATTAGCCAAAGACCTTCTGTGTTAGCCTGTACTTCAGGGAAGTAGATACCAAACAGGACAGGACACAGGACTGAACCCTGTGGTACTCCACTTGTCACTGGTCTAAAGTCAGATTTGGAGTCTGCTACTTTCACAGTGTGGGTTCTGTCAGTGAGCCAGTTGGCAACCCATCTTGTGACATAGGGATTTATACCTAGTTTAGTGAGTTTATCTATAATTCCAGAGTGGGGGATGGTGTTGAAAACCTTGGCAAGATCTAGATAGGCTGTGTGAACCACCTTACCCTTGTCTACCGCTTTGCTGACTGCTTCAAAGAAGTCTATCAGGTTTAGGAGATATGATCTGCCTTTTACAAACCTGAACTGGTTGTGGTCCAGAGTTTGGAGATTACCAATGTCTTTGTTTATAAGTTCCATGATGATACTTTCCATGGCCTTGCAGAACAGGCTCATCAGGCTAATGGGGCGCTAGTTCCCGGGGTCCGTGGTGGCTCCCTCCTTGTGTAGTGGGATAACCGTCGCTGTGCGCCATTCAGCAGGCACAAACCCTGAGGTGAGGCTATGATTGAACATGGTACTTAGGTGTGGTGCCAGTTCATTCTGTAGTTCGTGTAGAATGCAGCCTGGGATGTTGTCTGGTCCCATGGATGATGTGTTCCTGGCTTTGAAGAGTGTGGTTTTTACCTGTGCAGCTGTGATGACAGCAACTTTGCATTCTTCCGGTATAGAGATGGGCTCTTTCATGGGTGAGAGGGGGTAAAGTTAGCACTGTATCTATCTGCCAGGATGTTGGCAATATCAGTTGGGTCTGTATATGTAGTGCCATTGTGCTGTAACTCAGAGCAGATCTGAATGTTGCCATTGAGATTCTTGACATAGCTATAGAATGCTTTGTGGTTGTCTTTAGAATCAGTGTCAATTTTGTTTTCATAACTAGCTTTGGAAGATTTTATCAGGGATCACAGCTTCTTACTGAGGCTGACCAGGAAGCTCCTCCACTCATAGGATTTTACCCTCTTTTGCAACAGTTTCTTCCTTCTGTTGTACAGTTTGTTTATGGCAGGGAACCACCAGATTGGCTTCCTTTTCTTGGAGGATAGCGTCTTGGTTCTGTTTGAGATAGCACGATCCATGCACTCATGTAAGTGCTTATAAAGTGCAATTGTGTAGGATTCAGTAGTCGTAACTGTATTGTCCATCTGCATGGGTGTCATGAAGTTCACCACTTCTGTCTTAAGAAGCATGAAGTTGGCTCTGGAGAAATTTTTTAACATGGTTTCCTTAATGGGGGGTGGGGGCAGAATGTGGATATATACGGTAATTAGCTTATGGTTGGATCAGACCAATGAGGCGTTGACTTCAGGTGTGGAACACCGGCCACTCACGACAAACCAAACCCCATAACCAACACAAATAACCACAAAGTGAGCTAAATGCTACTCATTGCCAGAAGTCTCAGCCTCCAAATGCAAACACCTGAGGCACTTCTCAGTATGGAGAACATTGATAGCTGTGCAGTAACAGAAACCTAGTTCAAGGCTCCAGAGAGTACACCAGCACTACCAGGATACTACTCATTCCATACCTTCCAGTATCAGAACCTGGATCATAGAACATAGGGTGGGGATGTATCCATATTCATCAAGGATACCTACACCTCTCTCTACATCCTCTCTACAGGATATGTACCCATAGAATGTTGCACAGCAACGTTCTTCCCACTCCAAAGGGGTGGGGCCACAAAAGACAGGTGGCATTCACGCTCTATGAGCCTGACGAGTCTGATCTGCAAGGCAATGGAGCCAATCATAATGGAAGTCAACAATAAAGACATTGGGAACCTTCACACAGTTCAGCACACCCAGTTTGGCTTCGTCAAATGCAGATCACGCTTCCTGAACTGGGTGGATTTCTTTGAGACAGTTACCCAGGCTACAGATGATTGAAAGGAGCTCCACACAGCCTACCTATACCTCGCTAAGGCCTTTGACACCATTCCCCAGTCAGGTATCATAGATGAACTCACCAACCTGGGCATGAATCCATACATCACAAGATGGATTGTAAACTGGTGCACAGATAGATCCCACAAATTAAGAGTTGCTGGCTACATGTCAGACTCTACACCAGTAACAACTAGTGTCCCCCAGGGTTCAGTCCTGGGGTCCCTCCTGTTTGGTATAGACTTCTCAAAAGTACATGCCAACACAGGAGGTTTGTGGTTGACTAATTTTGCTGGGAACTGTAAAGATTCCCCGGATGATGCAAATATTCTCCAGAAGGGACTCTATGAGACAGATTTGTGGTGTCAGAATTATGGCCTCAAGCTCAATGTGAAAGAATGCATAGTAATCCCCTTTGGGGAAAATAAAGTACCCACAAACTACCACATAGGTGTTACCCCCTAAAAACTGACAAGGTAATAAGGGATCTGGGGACACAAGTTGATAGTCATCTTTCCTTTGACAACCATGTTGCCAAAGTGATTAGGAAATCCTATGTGGCCCACCTAATCAACAAAGGGTTTGCATCAGGATCAAAAGAGGTAGTGGTGGCCCTCTATTCTTAAGTCATCAGACCCATCACTGAGTACAATGCACCATTTTGGATGTACTCGACTAAGCATATCCAGCAGCTGGAGAGACCACAGAGGTACCTCACCAAGAGGATTACTGGCCTCAAACAGTTGTGTTATGCAACACAACTGGTAAAACTAAATCTGTTCTCTGTTGCGTACCGCCTACTCAGAGGCACACTCTGCCTAACATACAGAGCCATGTCCAACACATAACTGTTGAACATGCTCCATCTATGGATAACAAAATTGAGTCGCACTACACACTCCAGGGATATGAACCTCACCACAACAATGAATACAACATGCTGGTGGGATAGAGTACCATCTCAGACACTTACCTTAGTGTGGAACAGAGTCCCAATGTACATCAGACAGAGCCCCTCGCTGATAATCTTCAATAGGAACCTTGATGAGTGGATGGGAAACAGATAATTCATGCCAGACATCACATCAGCAGCCCCACTAGAAAGGGGCTTAGGGTACTGACTATTAGAACTAGGGCTTAGGAGACTACCCAATGGGGTGGTGAAAGCTGCACAACTTGCCTAGGCTAATATATGCCTTCGTGAAAATAGTCTACTACATACCTATGAACCTATGTGACAGGTACATGTCTACAGATAGTAGATGTGTACTTCATTGTGCAGTCATGTTGTACAGCAGGCAAATGCACCACATACACTGTAATGCTTACAGATACTGGTGGCTATTATGTACAGTGGGTGAGATGTGCACCTCATGTCTTCTGTGCCATTGGGATGTGTGCTGGGTGGGACAGTCCTGGATGGCTCCCTGTCATGGACACCCTCTTACACACATCTCTGTCCATCCATCCTTGGCTTATTATACTGTGTTCCCCCTACATATATATAGGTACATAGGTAGGTAATAGGCTATCTGCCTAAAGGCATGTATTAGTATGGCCAGAGTGTGCAGCTATCACCACACATGAGGTTAGTTCCCTATGCCTCTGTGTAGTACAGCTGATGAAGTGATCTATGGTGTGACAGTTCAATTTCACATACACTCAACAAGGATCCTCTGGAAGAGTGTCAGTGAGGGACTCAGCTTAATGTAGGTTGGGAGCTGTTCCAAAGCAAGGGAAGTCTGTCAGTTAGTAATGTATCCCTCCAATATGTTCTATTTATTGCTGTAATGATGATATCCCTAGAGCATGTGGCACAGTGAGCTTGGGTTTACTTCAGATAGAGCATGTACATCAGTTCTGCATTGGACATGGACCTGTCTGTTGAACAGAGATCGCCTGAGTAGACAGTATGCAACAGAGTACAGATTGAGTTAACTTCAGTCTTGTTGCATGGGGCAACTGTTTGAGGCCAGTAATCCTCTTGTTGAGGTACTTCAGTGGTCTTTCCAGCTGCTGATGGTGCCTAGTCAGATTCCAGCTGCCATTTTTTGGAGTTATTCTTGCAATCGCTCTTGCAGTCTTCAGATGGAAGTTTTTTCCATTCATTTTCCACTCTCTGTATACACCTCCTGTCAGTGCACATTGTTAACATCACACATCAATTTAAGAATGTGGGCCTACCTTCTGGGCCTCTATGATCAACCTCCTAATGGATGAGCACAATCTGTCAAGACACTAGAAAAATAAGACGGGTATATAAAAGTACATTTGCCTAACTTAAAGGAAACTCCAGCAGCAGCAGCTGCTGAGCAGAGAGGCCATCCAAACAAAGCAAGATGGCCTGAAGGCAGTAAGTACTCCTATGGAGGCTTAGAGTCAGTGGCTTGATACAAGGCTGCTCAAGCATAACCTGCTCAAACTGGCAGTTGCTTGTGTTTTGCTACTTGGTCCATATGGGAGTGATCTGTTATTGCTTGAAGGTTTTTTTTTTAAACTCTACTGAGCTCACATCTACCTCCTAAAGAAAGAGTGAAACAAACAGACCTTTTTTTTTCCTTGTAGTGACTGCTCTTTCTCCGAGGTGCAGTGAATGTTTGGAGAGAATAATAAAGTAAGGGTGTGTGGAACAAAGCCAGGAAGGTATAGATGGTCTTGTCCTCTGTAAAAGAAAATGTTTTTCTCATGATTTTTCTTTGTGATACACTTGTTGGAGTACTGTTCAGACATAACATGCACATGTCTCAAGGATCATCTCTACAGACGACTTTCGCACAGTTCAGTTAAACTAATTAAATCATATCTGTTACACCAGACATAAGTAGTTCTCCATAGTGAGTTGACTACTGGAAAGATTAATAATCTGTACTAGAAAATCTCAGAGAAGACAAAAACCAGAGAAAGGCTAAAAGGCCAAAGCACAAAAGGTCAAATTCTGTAACACCAAGTACTATCAGTTGCTCAAATGCTGAAGTCATGGAGATACAGTCCATGCAATAATGTTCTCTGAAGATGTGAATCAAAAAGTAAATGGCCTCAGCACAAATTCCTTCAATGAAGTCATACCAGATGCTAGCAGTGCGGCAGCAATTATTTTGCTGGAGTGACATTTTGCAACAGTATCTTCTAATGAGTGACAAGCCACAAGGTGACAATGTTCAGAGTAACTACCAATAAGGATTTGTTTAGCCACACAAGCCACTGTCTTCATTCTTACAGCAAGGGAGATGAATAGCTGTTCTGTCTTCTGGAATTAGACCTGAGCTGGCACTGCATGTCTACGGCATGAATGAAAGACTCTTCCTCCCTTGGATTCTACTGCCAGAAAAAGAGAAATTGATGAAATGGTTTAAAGACAATTCTAACACTACTTTTGACAGGAAATATGGGTTCTTCAGTGGGATAAATGATCCTTTTTAAATACCACATAAAGTTCCTTATAAAAAAAAATGGCCTGCAACTCTGAGATCCTATAAGCGGATGTAATAGTCATTAAGAAACATGTCTTCCAAAAGACAAACTTACATCTGCTGAAATATAGTCTCAAAAAAGAGGACAAGAAAACCTGTAAGTAATTTAATTCAACTCCTAATGAAGTAAGGGAATTCTCAATCACTGAAAGAAGTGCAGACACTTCTTAAGGAACTGTTGACTAACTGGTGTTGGGTCAAAGTTATGCCCTCTACAATGTCATGCTAGTCAGAAATGCTGAAAACATGTACCCAGCTGTGGAATAACTGAGGCACAGGGTGGGGTAGCCATAAGGGTTTGGAGCTCTGAGACCCTCCTGGTTGATGTCAAAGCTACTAGTAGTACTGTTTTCCAAGTGCAAAAATTTCAAGTCAGCCTTGCCAGCTGGTTCGAAGTGTGGCAGAGTGAGTTTTTCTAGCACATAGTTATGGTCCCAGGAAGGAGGGGGGGTGGTCTTAATGTAATATGTCACAACTACCTGTAAAACAAATAAAGGGACTAGGACAATTCATCTGGCATTGAGGTGTCCTCCTTCCACTAAGCAGAAAGATTGATAAGTGGAAGGATTTTGGCTAGGTCTATTCACTTCTAAGACTGCTGAAGAGTTAAGCAGGAGCAACAGATCTATGCTAGAAGCCACATCCCAAGGTTAAGATGGCTGCTCTCTAACTCATATGGGCGCTCTTGGAATGAGCTAGAATAGTTTCCTACCTTTTCCAGTAGTTTGGAGCCAGAAAGTGAACAAGGACCAGACTAACAGAAATTACAAAATTATTGGCCATAAAGGGGCAACAAGGACGATCACTGATTATTCTTTGAATGTTTCTGATTAGGCACAGAATCAAAACGAATGGTGGAAAGGCAAAGAAATGATGATTCTAAGGAAACAAGCAGGACACCCAAATTCTTAGTACCACAAAAGGAATGCAAGTGCAGTGCAGGAAGTCTGCTGGGATATTATATTCTCCATGAATGTAAACTGCTCTGTGCGTAATAACTATTGTCTATATTCCACTGCTAGACTTGTACTGCCTTTCTTCACAGTGGGTACAAGTGAATGTCACCTTGTCTGTTTATATACCAAACCCCTAACCGGTATACATACTACATCAGGTGGGGCTCTGCCTTCTGCTCCTCTCCAAGGCTTTCATGGAATGAAGCACTACCTGTAGCTAAAGCTTGTTTATGCTGAATACATTTTCTTGATGGGGCAGGGTCTACTTCCTCTGAAGCACTGAGAAGCCACAGAACGCATCTCACCACAGAAGCATTCATCATGATAATTCGCTACAGGTTCTGGTGCTGCTGGAAAGAAAGACTCTGTGTTAAGTTAGTGGGGACTCTTCACCATTACAAAGTCTCCTGAAAGGGGTTTGACAACAGAGGAACTTTGAGCATGTGATGACTGCAGCCAGTGCCCACTTACTGTCCACTACAATAACTGCATTCTCAGGCACGCAAATGGCGCCATTAACATCATGGCTACTATCAAGTGCAAAAGGTACAGGAAAAGTCTTGGTTTCAAACCTCTGCTGCTTCCTCAACCAGACTTCCTAGACCTCCTCTATGGGCAAAAATAAAGGAAAGTTGTGTAAAATCTTACCATAACCACAGATGTCCTTCTCTTCCATGTTGCAGTTTTCACTAGTGGGTTTACCCTTCTTCCGATCAGCTTGTCAGGCCAGGTTTCCAAAGCTTTTCCAGTCCCTGATGGTGCATTGGATATCTGATGTGTTGGCAGGTATGTGGGCCATAAATGTGACGTCTGCGTGCACCAGCCATCAGAACCAAGGAAGCCCCAGATGGAGCCAGTCCTGATGGCATAGCCTGTTCAGAAGCCAAGGAGAGCAAGTGCAATGATAAGAGGGGGAAGTTGGGAGGGAAGGAATACTGCAACATGGAAGAGAAGGACATCTATGGTTAAGGTAAGATTTTACACAACTTTCCTATGTCCTTCTACTCCAATGTTGCAATATTCACTAGTGGGTGAGTACAAACACTCACTGTTAGCTGGGAGGTGGCCTGGATGAGGATTTCAGGAATGCATGCAGGATAGCTCTGGCAAATCCTGCCCTGGCCTTGGAGATGTGGTCCAGTTTATAGTGTCTGGTGAAGGTGTGCACAGAGTACTAGGTAGCTGCTTCCAGAATGGAGTTGGTGTCTAGGCCTTTAAAAAAGGCTGAAGATGAAGCCATGGCTCTTGTGGAATGGGCCCTGATGTTACCTGTCAGTGTCTTCCCATGGTGTGTGTAAGAAAAGGAAATCACCCTAGCAATCCAGGAAGAAATGGTTTGTTTTCCCACAGCTTTCTCCAGAGCCCTGGGGTGGAAGGAAACAAACAGCTGGTCTGATTTGCGTAAAGGCTTGGTCTTATGCAAACAGAATCGAAGCTACCTGTGGACATCTAGGGAGTGAAGGACTCTCTCACTGTCTCCCTGAGGATTTGGAAAGAAGGTGGGTAGGTGAATAGCTTGATTTAGGGAGAGGTCATTGACCACCTTGGGGGTGAAAGAAGGATTAATCCTGAGGGTGACCCTGTCAATATGGAAAATTAGGAAGGGTGGGGTAGCCATAAGGGTTTGGAGCTCTGAGACCCTCCTGGTTGATGTCAAAGCTACTAGTAGTACTGTTTTCCAAGTGCAAAAATTTCAAGTCAGCCTTGCCAGCTGGTTCGAAGTGTGGCAGAGTGAGTTTTTCTAGCACATAGTTATGGTCCCAGGAAGGGAGGGGTCTTAAGTGTAAAACACTGTTTAGGAATAGCTTGGGTGGAAGTCTGGATGCTAGTGGAGGTTCCATAGGCAAGCAGGCAGAAATGGCAGATCAGTGTGTTTTTAAGGAGAAGTAAAACAAGCCTGTCTTCAGGAGTTCACACAGGTAGGACAGAATCAGAGACAGGTCGCTGTCCAGCAGCTCCATCTGTCTTTTGTGACACCAGATAGAAAACCTTCTCCATTTAGAGAGATAAGATTTCCTTGCATTGGGTTTCCTGGCCTCCTGCAGGACTGAGAGCATGTCCTCATTGTACAGGTGTCTGAAGGGAATCAGAATTATATCAGCCACAGGGAAAGGTGCAGGGATCTCCACTGTGCGTGAATCTGTGTCCCCTTGTGCTGTGTGAGTAGATCCACTGAGGGGGGTAAATTGTGGTGATTGCCCTTGCAGAAATAAAGAAGTAGGGGGAACCAGTGCTGCTTTGGCCAGTAGGGAGTCACCAACAAGATTTTGGTGTGTCCTGCTGAATTTTCAGTAGGGCTCTCTGGATCAGAGGAAGGGGGGGGCGTATAGGAATCTCCCCTTCCAAGACATTAAGAAGGCATCTGTTTGCACTGCCTTTGGGTCATGAGTTCTGGAGCAATATCTCTGGAGTTGCCTATTTGCGGAAGAGGTGAACAGGTCTATCTATGGAATACTCCACCTGTCGATCAGATCTAGGAAAACATCTCTTGACAGTATCCATTCGCAACTGTCTGAGGTGGTTCTGCTTAAAATGTCTGCCTGACAATTGTGTTGGGACGGGATGTAGGTTGCGTGGAGGGAGATCCCCTGGGAGATAGCCAAATCCCATACCTGTAGTGCTAGCCTGCAAAGGAGGCAGGACTTCATCCCTCCTTGCTTGTTCAGGTACCACATCACTGTGGTGTTGTCTGTGAAGATCTTTAGTATGCCCTGTCTGAGGAAAGGCTGGAAGGCCTGCAGGACAAGAAGTATGGCTGACATTTCCTTGATGTTGATGTGCCATTGTTTGTGTTTGTCCACAAACCTTGCACCATCCTTGTGTCCAGAGTTGCCTCCCAGCCCAGATCTGATGCGTCTGTGTACATGATTATGGAAGGGGAGGGCATTTGCGGGGGGAGGCCCAGGTTTTGGGCAACCTGGGCCAGCCACGTCAGTTCTTGGTGGAGGCAGGGGAGGAGTGGGATCCTGAACTTGAGGGGATGTGAGTGCTGGGTCCATACTGAGCGTAGATACCATTGCATTTTCCTCATGTGTAACCTTGCCAGGGGTAGCATGGGAATAGTAGCTGCCATGTACCCAAGAAGTTTGAGGAACTCCCTCGCAGTCAGGACAGGTGAGAGGAGGGTAGGCTGTAGATGGTGGCTCAAGGAAAGTACTTTTTCCTCCGGTAGGAAGGCCATCCTGAGGTCTGTCCTGATTCTGCATCCTAGGAAGACAATGTCTTGTGTAGGATTTAGTTGGGCTTTGGGGAAGTTTATGAGGAACCCTAGAGACTGCAGCAGGCGCAGGAGCTCCTTTGTGTGGGCTAGGAGGGTTTGTCTGTCTGCTGCTTGAATGAGGTCATCTAGGTATGGGAAAATTTGCATTCCCTTTGTCCTATACTAAGCAATGACTGGGGCTAGGCATTTTGCAAATATCCTTGGTGCATATAGAGCCCAAAAGGCAAGGCACAGAACTGAAAATGAGAGGATCCTGATTTGAATCTGAGGAATTTCCTGGAGGACGATTTTATGGGAATGTGCTGATAGGCCTCCTTGATGTCCAGGGTCACCATGAAGGCCTGAGGAAAGATGAGGTGAAAGAGAGATGGTAGGGTTAGCATCCTGAAGGAGGGGACCTTCAAGAAGAGGTTGAGACAGGGAAAGGTCTAGGATGGGTGTCCATGGTCCTTCCTTCCTGTGCACCAGAAAATTCTGGAATAGAAGCCTTTCCCTCGAGCTGAGGAGGGGACTAGTTCTATGGTGCCTTGAAGCAGCAGATTGTTTAGGACCTCGGCTGTGAGGGACCTCTGAGAAGGGGGAGGGGGAGGGATAGGTAGTCTTGGAGAAGGGGAGATCCAAGACATGAAGTAACCCTCCCTCAGGATTGACAGAACCCATTTGTCGGATGATACTACGGCCCATGCAGGGAGGCAGTGAGAGAGACGGGAGGATAGAGGGATGATGGGAGGAGGTGGGGGTAAAAAAGGTGGCCCTTTCTGTAAAGGAGATCTCTCAGCAGTGGCCTGAGGAGTTCTAGGTTGAGTAGTTTGTCTCCTGTGGGGTCTTCTAGACCTGGTAGGGGCAGAGGACCTTGAAGTCTTTCTTATGAATTGTGTCTTGGCTGGGTAGTTCCTCTGGAACTTTGGAACTGGAGAGACAAGGATGCTTTAAGTTCTTTCCCTTTTTGTTGGAGTAACTTGAAAAGGTCAGCCACCTTGGTGCCAAAAAGGGCAGAGTGATCCAAAGGTGCATCCAAGAGTTTGGCCCTGAAGTCTTCCGGGAGGGACTGTAGATGCAGCCAAGAGTATCTCCTCAACACAGAAGCAGATGCAGCTGACCTAGCAGAGGCCTCAGCTGCATCATATGCACACCTGAGAGAGTGTTTATTAACTTGGGAGATTAGCCTGAGCAAGGAAGACAGAGATGCCTTTGCAGCACCGTCTGGGATATTACTGAGTTCTTTGGAGGCTTTGTCTAGTAAGGCCAAGGAGTACTTGGCCACGTGTGACTGGTAATTAGTAGCCCTAAACACTAAGGTAGCAGAAGTGTGCATCTTCTTTCCCCACCACTCCATGGCCTTGGTGTCTTTATCTGCAGGCAGGACAGTGGTAGTAGGGAGAAGTTTGGTTGCACTATCAGTAGCAACAGAAATAGCAGCTGGGTTTGCTGGAGAGAACTTGAACAGGAATTTCTCTGCATCAGGTACCCTGTATAATCTGTCTGCCCTTCTAGGAGCAGGTGGCTGGGAATCTGGATTCATGCATGCTGCAGCAAAAGCATCCAATAAGGCAGGCTGTGCAGGTGGAATAGGTTAGGAGATTCCATCTCGATCAGGTCATGGAATTTTTTTTTGCTTCAGACATGTCTGAGCATTCCCATTTGAAGTGAAGTGTTCTCTCATAAGATTCACTGTGTCCCCGAATGTAAGGTCTTCTACAGGGGAATCAGGTTTTGCAGAGGCTTCTTCCAGGGATCCATACCCCAGAAGGGAATAAATCTGTGAAGAGTAGGACAAGGAGTCTGGCATTTCTTCCTCTGCAGGTTGGCTAGGAGCTCTCTCAGGCAAGGGAGGCCTGGGACTGAGAAGAGGTGGAGCAGTAGGAGGAAGGTCTGCAGTAGGCCTATGGGCCAGGAAGGTGTTGTAAAGGCTCTGGCTGAAGGCCTGCCAGTCAAGCAAGGCCATGGGAGTTGGAGGAATATGCCTCGTCTTTTGCTTTTTCTTGGCAGGCCTAGCCGGCATCTAGCTGACGGTAGGCCTGGAAGTCATAGTAGGAACAGCGGAGGCCGGATCCGAAGCACCCATCCCAGTTACTGGTTCCCCCTGGGGTCTGAATCAGGCACCGGGATATCCTCAACAGATATGTTGTTTGCTCTGGATTGTGTAGCCTCCTGATAGGTACCGACTTTATTCTAAGTGGCGGACGCCGGTTCCTCGGCCAAGCTGATGATGGCTACAGGCTGAGAATTGGCAGAAGGAGGCACAGTGGGCGTAGACGGCCACATAGCCTTGGCCCTCTTCCTGGGTGGTTTGGATGGAGCATCGGGCGGCTTCCATACTGAAAGCGATTTGTCTAAGGTGCTGGTTCTCAAGGTATAAGCCAAGGGCCTGAAGTCGGCGGCGAAGGGTTTTATGGATGAACGACTTACAGATGGTGCATTTTTTGTAATCCTGATCCCTGTCCAAACAAAAGAGACACTGGTCATGGTTGTCTTTAGGGGGAATCTGGTGACCACAGTTGCACTTGCTCTTACTGGACATTAACAGACTACAGTACTATAAAAAGGACTGAAGAAAATCCCCAATGGGGTACTTATCTTAATGAGAAACTGATCCAACTTCCGTGAGTAGAAGGAACACCTGGAGTACAGCTGGCGGCTGAAAAGTTCTGAGGGCTGGTGCATGCAGAAGTCACAATTATGGCCCATGTACCTGCCAACACATCCCACGCACCATCAGGGACTGGAAAAGCTTTGAAAACCTGGCTGGACAAGCTGAGTGGAAGAAAAGTAAATCCACTAGTGAATATTGCAACATTGGAATAGAAGGACATCTGAAAACAATGTGTCCGGTACTGCCCTGATGAAGACAGTCCTCTCAATTTGGCTTAGAAGGACTTCATCCAATTGATGAAGGGTTCCACCAAGTTCATTTACAAATGGATGAACACAACTTTTGTATCATCATCTGGATGATTTTTTTTATAAGGGGGTAAAGCCCCATCATTCCCCAACTTGTATTTACTAACTCCATGGTCATACGCTTTTATATTACCCTATTGTATGATTTAAATAGCGAACGCTATTTCATCGTACCTAAAATATCTAAACCACAAAATATCGAACATACAGAACTGCAAATTTTTCCCAGGGAAAATATTTGCTGTTCTGAAACACATACACACAACACAAGCACACCAAAATAAATAAACCACACACATACACTTAACAAAACCATAATTCTAACCCTACACTACTACCTATCCAATCACCTTAACCCAACCCTAAAGTCCCTAACTACCACACACTCACCTTACCCACTCCCTAACCCTAAAGTCCCTAACTACGCACACTCACCTTACCCGCTCCCTAACCCTATAGCCCCTAACTACTGCACACTCACCTTACCCACTCCCTAACCCTAATGTCCCTATCGCACACTCACCTTACCCCATTCCATTCCCACACTTATCTTAACCCGGTCGGTAACCTCCGTTCACATACTTACCTTAACCCGGTCCGTACCCTTCCCACCACAGTAGAGTAAATAGCGAAGCCATGTAACGGACAACCAAAATCTTACCCTAGGTAAGATTTCGAAGTTCCGTGGCTTTGCTATTTTGAGTTTTTGACAAAACGGGTCAATATTATAGCATTCGAAGTTTTGAAACTTCGATACTATAATATAGACCTGGTCATACAACTACAAAGATAAAGGAAAAATTAAAATGCAGTGAATCACTGTCAATGCTGTAACAGAAACCATTCAAACAATAACTTCCTATAGCAAACACCACTTGCCAAGGTGCAGCTCTCATTGTTCTGAGTGATGAGCTGCAATATCAACCACTGTTTACTCAAACATTAGTACAGCAGCCTTAATAAAGCCTCCCATACCTTTCAACCACAACAGCCCCTAAGCAAACAATGTTACTATGGAATTCCGGATAATAGGCCACCATGAGTCAAGTGGTCAGGTAAGGAAACACAATGCAGTCTTTTTCCTGCAAGGCCTCCATCAGAGCAGCTAGCACCTTAGCAAACACCATGAGTGCACAGGAGAAACCAAATGGCAGCACTCTGTTTTAATGATGCTTAACCAGACAGAACTTAAGGAATATCTGGTGTCATCTTCAGACAATATTGTACCAACTGTATCCACCATTCAGGCACCTTTTGACAGCAAAAGCATAACATCATGGACAGTCACCATCTGGAATCTGATATCTGAGTGTAATAAAGTTGCTGAGGTTCAGGATGGGATGGACACCTTTCCTCTTCAGAACAAAAATATGAGACACTCTTCTGAGACACATTCCAAGAAAGGGAGATAGTTTACAGTCTCTCTAAAGAATCGAGGCTGTTTCTGTCCCATGAGCTTTGTAGAGATGGCCTAGTCTGTAAGCAGAGCTCTTTCTGGAGAGGACTTAAGGTATCTAAGGTCCTGCTACATATGATCATAAACAGAACTATTGGTCTTATGTAATGATTCTCCACACTAAGGTGAACTCAGAGACCACCATACCACGAGATGTAGTTAACGAAATAACAGCTAGGACAAAAGGACTGTACTCCTGGAAAGCCTAGCCAGCACAACTTGGGGCAAAAACATCACATGATACTCAGAGACCTTCTGCAATTTGCAAGGGTATTTCTTACTCCATGCCGGCTAGCATGACCTAAAAAAAAACTGCAATGGCTTGGCTGGGACACAAAAGTGCTACAAGGCCTACTCAAAGAGGACTTCCTTCTAGAAGGCAGTGCTTACGATAATTTGCTTGAGCTCTTCCTAAAAGGAACAAAGCCTTTAGGGACACACCACTGCCAGCTGCCTTAGCTGTAGCATCAATGCAGTCAAAATTTATGTGGGTTTCATGGAAACATAATTTGGAAGCAGTACAAAGATCTTCACCATGTCTTCTTTCACCTGAAAATCAGAGAGGACTTAAAGCTTTCACAGACTGATAAATCAAGGACAGGAACCTAGACATGTAAGACAAAAACAAACAAGCTATGGGATCTAAATCCCAACATCTTTGAGAAAAGCAACCATTTTGTTATCTCTCTGTTCAGAGCTTTAGAATCTATCAAGTGGGAAAATAGCAAGTTACTACGTTCTCTAGGACCTATACTTAACTACAAAGATTATTTCAAGAATTTCGACCCACTCTGCTAAGAACATACTGCAAAGAGCTACTGTGGTATTCCAACATTTCCACATTGAAAAAGAAAGCATCCTAGTGCAAAGGTTTCATGGGTGGATGACCCAATGCTACTACTACTTTCTCAGATACTTATTCAGATACAATTGAGGGGAAGGTAAGGGGATCTGTCTTAAGTTCCTAGAGAATTTTATGAGTTTGAAGGCCTTTCAAAAATATGCATCATCAAAGGGGAGGACAGTGGTCATATTTCTCCTTAATATCTCCCAGACAAGGACCACTTTATCCTCCAAGTTCTTTACCTAAGCAGCAGAGGGAGGGAATAAACCCTGTCAAACCTAACTACAAGATGGGTGCCTAGCCAAAATATGGGTGTCTGTGCAATAATTGGAGAGGAGTTGTGGGTCAACATTTGGCATAACTGTGCTTGGACATATGCCTGATAATGCTGGCACTGGAAAGAGAGAGGCCTGCATGAGGTCTGGTGTTGGAATCAAATCATGTTCCCAAAGGGTGAACTTCATCTGTGAAGACAGATCCTAACATACTCTGAACAAAAGTCAACACTCACGAGGCTGTCCTGTGAGACCTCAGTGGGCGGCTGTGATAGATCCTTTTCTCACTGAGCCAGTAAGCCCTGCTGAAACTGGGTGAATGCATGGTGAAAAATTCGAAAGTCTAGCACTTGCTATGGGATACAAGTTGGAGGTCAACTCTGGAAGCCTGACAAGAAATGTGAAGTGCTGACACCATGGGGGCATATCCTACAAGATGGTTGTCACAGATTCACTTCTAATGGCACTTTTATTATCCACAGAAGTAGGATGTGTGCAAGCTTGACCTTTTGCTAGTCAAGAAACTGATGACAACTGGAGCTTATATGTCCATACAAGTACAGTAAACTATTAGTCAACCAGAACTCTCAAGCAATCAGAAAAAAAAAAATCGAAGAAATACAGTACAATTTTCATGTGTTGCACTTTCTGCCCCCCCCCCCACAAAGAAACATACCCAATGTTTTTAGAGTTTTAGAGTTCTAAAAAGGAAGAAATAAATAAATTCCCTCTCTCCTCATCATAAGAACAAGTCAAACTAAACAAATAGTATAGGTTACAGTATTAGTCAGGCCTACTTTTAATAGTAACTCTCAAGCAACAAGAAAAGTACAGTTGTGTACACCTACCATAAAAGTAGATGCTCGAGTGTATTCACTGTTGCAGTCATCACACTCAGGTTATCTGACTGCAGGTAGCCTTCAGTCGGCCCGAATACCAGACACTTAATATTTCTGTCGGTTGCTGTCGCTCCAAGATTGACATTAGGTCGTCAGGGGTATAAAAACAGGCAGCCGATGCCATTACATCAGTTTTTCTTGCCCCCAAATGTCAGGAGCCACCCAACAGGGAGCTAAGCTATGGTGGGAAAAAACACCACCCGTAAAAAGTAAATACCAATACCAATGCCCCTGTAAGGGGTGAGTAATAGAGAGAGAGAGAGAGAGAGAAACGAGGGGGTTGGAGGGAGGGAAACCAGGACTGCAACAGTGAATACACTCAAACATCTACATTTATGGTAAGTGTACAGAACTGTACTATGTTCTTCATGTTTCACTGTTGCAGTCATCACACTTGGGTGGATACCCAAAGCTGAGGAAGAGTGGAAGCAGTCAGGAAGAGTTAGGACTGGCTAGAATGCCCTGCAGGACTGCTGTTGCAAAACCTGCCCTGGATTTGGAGAAGATAGGCAAATGGTAGTGCTTGGTGAAAGTGTGTACTGAACTTCAGGTAACAGCTTCCAGGATGTCCCTGGTAGGGACTCCCCTGAGAAATGCAGTAGAAGTAGATGTTGCTCTAGTGGAGTGTGTTCTGACCCCCAGCAGGGTTGGTTTCCCATGATGCTTGTAGTAGAAATGGATGCAATGTACTATCCATTTAGAAATAGTTTGCTTAGAAATGGCCTTGCCCTCTGCCCCAGGTGCAAGGCTGACTAATAGCTGGTCTGATTGTCTGAAGGCCTTAGTCCTACCAGGTAAATATCCAGGTAAAATTTGAGCTGTCTGTGCACGTCCAAAGAGTGTAAGATCCTTTCCCCTTTATTTTGAGGGTTAGAGAAAAGGGTTGGCAAATGTATGGATTGATTGAGAGTCATACTGGGCACCACTTTAGGCATAAAGGAAGGATTTGTTCTGAGAGAGACCCTGTCAGCATGGAAAATGATGAAGGCTTCCACAGCCATAAGTGTGTAAAGTTTAGACACTCTTCTAGCTGAAGTGATGACTAGAAGCAATGCTATTTTCCAGGAGAGGAATTTTAAGTCTGCAGACGCAACAGGCTCAAGGGGTGGAAGTGTGAGCTTTTCCAGTACAAAGTTAAGGTCCCAAGCAGGGGTGGGTGCTCTCCTTGGTGGCCTTAAGTAGTTTGCCCCTCTCAGGAACTGTTTGATAAGAGGGTGCGAGAACAGAGGTGGCTCAGTGTTGTAATGAGCCGAAATGGCTGAGGCATGTATCTTAATGGAAAAGAAGGACAGGCCTTTGTAGAGTAGAAAAGAAGGACAGGCCTTTGTAGAGTAGATCTGCTAAGTAATCCAAAATTAAGGGCAAGGACGGCAGGGTTGGTCCTCTCCCTTAGCTTAGGCTCCATGAGCAGTATCTTTTCCACTTATCCACATAGGATTTCCTTGTGCTGGGTCTTCTGGCTTCAAGAATGATGTCCAGCACCTGTTTGCTTAGAACTGCTGGGATAAGATTCAAGAGATAAGTCAGGCTGCAAGCTTTAGGGTTTGCAGTTGCAGATGCAAAATCTGCCCCTCCTGCTGAAAGAGCAGGGTAGGGTTTGGATGTAGGTGCCAGGGTGGCACCGATGGCAGGCTGCGCAGGAGTGGGTACCAGTGCTGGTGTGGCCAGTCCAGGGCTACCAAAATTGTCATTGGTCTGTCCTGTCTTATTCTGAGTAATACTCTTGATAAAAGGGGCAGGGGTGGAAATGCATAAACTGACAGATATACCCACTGAAAGGAAAAGGCATCCACATTCCAGGCCCTGCTGTGAGGGTTTCTGGTGCAGAATCTGCTGAGCTGTTGGTTGTTGGGGGAGGCAAAAAGGTCCACCTCTGGGGTCCCCCATTTCTGAATCAGAAGGTTGAAGGTGCTGGACTCTAACTGCCACTCATGTGGGTCTAGGAGATTTCTGCTTAAGTCGTCTGCCAGTGAATTTTGTTTGCCTGGCAGGAATTGAGCTTGCAGATGGACTTGCATGTCCAATGTCGTGTTCCACAGAGCTATGGCTAGCCTGCAGAGTGGGTAGGAATGTGTTCCCCCCTGCTTGCTGATAACTGTGGTGTTGTCTGTTTTTATTAGAATTTGTCCTGGAAGGAGTAGGGATCTGAAGGCTGTCAAGGCGTTCTGTACAGCAAGCATCTCTTTTTGGTTGATGCAGATGAATTCGATTTGGGCTCCAGTGGCCCTGAATGCATTTGCCATCCATGTGTGCTCCCCAGGCATAGTTTGATGCATCTGTGGTTAGGGTCTGGGCAGCTTGGGGCTAAGCAAAGGGCAGTCCCTTGTTGAGGTTGCATGCTTCTGCCCACCAAAGAAAATCTGTCCTTAGACAGAGTAGGATAGGAATGACTACTTTCAGGTCCTGAGAATGGGAGGATTTTTCTTGGGGATAGCGGAGTTCTGGTGGCCATTTGTTTGAAGTAGGCTGTCAGATAGACTTGTTTTTCTGAAGTGAGGAATGCTATCTGGGATGTTGTGTTCAAGCTTGCTCCCAGGAATACAATCCTTTGATTGGGTACCAGTTTTGACTTCTTTTCGTTGATGGTGTACCCCAGGGAAGTTAGGAGGCCTTTCATAAATGTCAGGTGCTGCAACAGCAATTCCTGACTGTCCACCTGAATCAGGCAGTCGTCCAAGTACGGGTAAATTTGGATATTTCTCTGCCTGCAGTGTGCAATGGCTGGAGCCAGGCATTTTATGAATACTCTGGGTGCAGTGGATAAGCCAAAGGGAAGTGCAGAGAACTGATAATGCATAGATCCGGCCCTGAAACGTAGATACTTCCTGCATGACTCCCTTATAGGGATGTGCAGATAGGCTTCTTTTAAATCTAGAGTGACTAACCATGCATCCTGGGTTAGCATAGGTAGAAGCTGTTGCAGGGTAAGCATTTTGAATTTTGGTACCACCAGGAAAGTGTTGAGAATTGAGAGATCCAGGATTTGGTGCCAAGAGCCCTCTTTTCTGGGTACCAGGAAGAGTCTGGAATAGAATCCTTGACCTATCTGTTCCAGTGGAACTGGCTGAATAGCTCTGATGGAGAGCAGGGATAGAACTTGGTTTTGAGCCTCTGCCCACTGGTTTGGAGGAAGGTCTGGGAACCCTCTTGTGGTTGGTAGTGAGTGGAAGTAAAATTTGTACCCCTGGGATACAATGTTGAGGACCTATCGGTCTTGTGTAATGGCCATCCAGTTTTTTGCATGAAGGGCAAGTTTTCCTCCTTGGGGCACAAGCAATTGGGCAGAGGTGGGGAGTGGAGTGGTGAAGTCATTTTGAGTTTTTTCTGTAAGGAGGTAGCTTACCACTCCCTGTTTAGGGGATGGGGGCACTCCATTGCTTAGATCTCTGCATGCCCTGAGACTGTAGTCTGGGTGGTCTGTTTCCCCTGGGCCTGGTTTGAGATGGCCGGGAGGGGGTTGGAAAGGACCCTTGTTTGGAAGGGCAATGCCTACTGAATCTAGGGGGTTGCACTTGTAAAAATTCTTTAACAGTCTGCATAGACTTAGCCTTTTCTTCCATCTTTTTAAGAACCTCTTCTGCTTTGGTGCCAAATAAACTGTCTTTGTTCAAAGGAGCGTCTAATAACTTTGATTTGACATGATCTGGCAAGGTCTGCTCCTTGAGCCAAGCACGTCTTCTCAGTACAGAACCAGTGACTGCTGCCCGGCAAAATGCCTCTAGGGCATCAAAGCCACACTGCAAAGTATGCTTGCTGACTTGGCTTGCCGAATGCATAAGCTCCTGCAATTCCTTATTTTCTGCACAATCTGTAAAGGTTGCCACTTTTTGTTTAATAAGTTCCATACTATGTTGCTGATACTTCAGCATGTGAAACTGACAATTTAATGCCCTAACAGCAAGAGTAGCAGAGGTATATACCTTTTTACTCCATCTGTCCAAAGCTCTTGAATCCCTGTCTGAAGGGGTGGGATTCTTAGCTGTAGCTGCCTTGATACATTTGGGCCCTTGGAAAATGATCTCTGAGTCAGCAGTAGGATTTTTGAAAATAAATTTGTGGGTGTCAGGTACTCTGTAGTACCTGTCAGGCTTCCTAGGGGCAGGAGGTAAAGTATCAGGAGTAAGACTGGATTCCATAAAAACATCATCAACAACCTCCAGGACAGGGAGGATTGCTAAAGGTCTGTGCTGTGGTAAATCTAGGAATTCCCTGCGTTTCTTTTTGGACTGAGGATAGTCTTGGCATTCCCCGTGGAAATGCTCTCTTAAAGTATGTAAGGTTTCACCAAAAGAAAAATCCTCTGGAGAGGAGGTGGAGGGAATGGATTCCTCTGCATCTGAATCCTCATAGCCGATAACGGCATGTCTTCATAATCAGACACCTCAGAGTCATCGCATTCCTGGTCTGTTGAAGCTGCAGTGGACCGATCTCTTTTCCTCTTAGCAGGGGTAGGCTGACTTCCCCTAATCAGCATAATAAGGTCTTCTGCCATTCTAAGCATTTGTCATTGAGGCATGGGAGAAGGTGCATGTGCTTTTGGTCATCTGTTTTCTAGGTGTAGCGCGTACTCTTGGCCTAAGAAACTCGGTAGTTTTAGATAAAAAAGTCGTCGGTTTGAGTTGAACATCGGTAGTGCGATGAACTCCCTCAGAAGCCGGTGCCTGCACAGTGGCTCTGGACCCATACAAGGTAGAGACATCCGCAGGTTCCATAGTTGAAGAGTCTCTCTGCATACCTGACTCCAAATGGGTCTCAGTAGATGCCTGCGAATCCATAGAAGCGGGCATCAGGGGCTGCAAAAGTGCCTCAATGAGTACTGGCGAACTGGCGACTAGCTTGACAGAAGCGTTGTCGTAGTTTTGGACCTATGCGATCTGTCTCTGTCTTTATCCTTATGTTTCTTCAGAATATCAGTAGTCGGATGGCTTACCAAAGCCATTTCGGAATACAGAGATCGACAGCGAAAGCATTTAATGACAAAGACAGCCCAACGATGAATGGTTCGGGCATTAAACAAGGCACAAAACTGACAGCGGGGTACGTCGTGGTCTGGGCGTAAACAGGTGACGCAGTAAGAATGAAAATCTCTATGCGGTATTTGCTTTCCACAGGCAAGACAATTGTTAACTTTTTCTGACATTGGTTTGAGCAAGAAAAAAAGAACCCCAACGGGGTTTTATGGAATTCAGTCTTACTCCTGCTTCTGCTTCGGGCTCCTCGGCAAGAAAGATCGGTGTAATGGTGTCGGCTACATGTTTTTATATTGATGACCTGACATCAATCTTGGAGCGACAGCAAACGACTCAGAAATACTAAGTCTCTGGTATTCAGGCCGACTGAGGGCTACCTGTAGGCAGATAACCCAAGTGTGATGACTGCAACAGTGAATCACAAGGAACAGCTACAGTTATCTGGCATATACCAATCCCCATGAGTACTTATTAATTGAGAGTTTACTGTATACTGCCAAGTAATGTGAACACCGCACTCTGTATCCTTTGCCTTCTCACAGAGCTCTGGCATCAGTACAGGACTACAGCAAGAGACTATACTGCCAAATCCTTCATTTGGCACTCTTAACCAATGCCATCTTGTGAAAAATAAAATAAGTCTTCAGCTTCTCCTTCCTGCATTTTCAGGTGGACAGGCTGAATCCCATGGCAAATGATCACTGCTTGGGGCAGCATGTGATGAAGAACAGATGGAAACAAAAGTGTGAATTGGAGAATAAGGAATGATCCCCTAGAAAAAAGGAATATCTTCCCACAGCCATCTGCAACCATAATGAATGACTTTCAGAACTCATTTGTCTGAAACAATATGTTGCCAAATAGAAAAATGGAGATTCCGACTTACTGGAGGAAAAAAACAGGGCCAGGTTCAGAGCGAGTCACAAGGTCTTTCCAATAGTCATTTAGACATCTTGGACTTTCCTTGGTTTTGGGAGGCTTGAGACTTAGACCCCACTTGCCATTTCTTCTTAAACATCGGTCAACCTGAATTTTATTAGACTGTTTATTCTATTTTTAGCCAAAATTGGATGAGGGCAAAGAAAATCCCTTGGACAATTAGGAAAAAGAGGAAGAGATTCCCTGAATCGGCTTGCCGTTTCATCATTTTCTAATCACTTCTGAAGCACAGGAGCCAAACACTAAATTTCCATCCAAGGGATAATTTAAAATCTCATTTTTAACATCACCTGGGGTGTTCTGAAAATGCAGCCATGCAAACATCCTCAAAACAGTACCAGTGGCCACAGCCATTGAATAAGTATCAACAGAGTCATAGCACACTGCAAACAATGAGTAGTGTGATCTATGCATTACAAGAAACTCAGTTATTTAAAGCAAATGTTTTTCTCACAAGAAGAAACTGCAGGTAAGACATTCCCCATACTTTCACAATTTGTCAGAACAAACATATTAGCCTGATAATTCAAAATTCTGAAAATCAAAGTTGCAAAAGTATACACTTTCCCCCAAACCCATCAATAATTTCCCATCCTTATCAGAGACAGTACAACTGGAATTAAGTGGTTTGGAGCAGTGGGATCAAGTAATAAAGCTATAGCTGCTGGGTCAGGTTTAGAAATAGTGTACACAAATTTAAAAGACTGAGGAACTTTATACATCCTATCTGCAATTGGTTATCAGGAAAATTGCAGGCAGTAACACACACATCCTGTAAAGCAGACAAAATAGGAGGAATGGGTAAAGGTTCTGGTAAATACTTCTGTAACAACTCAGTATTTTCAGTGGTACTAAGAAACCTCTGTGTTCTCCCACTGAAAACAATAGTGCATTCTAACAATGGTCTCACAGAAAGGGAACCCCCCCCCCCACACACACACACACACAGGGAGAATCCAAAACTGAGCTCTCCTCTGAGTCTGAATCAGAAATCTGAGGGAAAAAAAAATAAATCCATCCCTGATTATTCCTGTTCATATTCAGAATACTGAATCTCTTCAAGAAAAGAGGAATCTCTCTTTCTTTCACCAGAAACTCGTTTACTAGAAGGATCAATAAATAGCCTGAATTAAACCCTGAGCTAGACTTGGTACTCTACTCCTATCCAAAATCATTTGAGGAGTAGATATGTGCTTGGTTTTCTGTTTCTTTTTGATTACAAAAATGGGGCCAACTGTGTCACTAATGGCAGCAGCTGCTTCTACAGGGATGGGCACAGCATTCTGGCACAACAGGGAAACCTTCTTTGCCTCCTCTCTTAGGACTGACAAGAGTGTGGCTCTCCCTTGCTCATTGAGGGGATGCCAACAACTGCAGATGACTTGGCTAACCCCCAGTCCATACTGACTGTAAATGCTACACCAGAAGGATCTAGGGTAAAAGACAAGTGGTCTAAGGTACAACAAATGGGCATGACAGAGTTAACCAACTGAGGCAACTTGATAGCCTACTGTGGTGGCAAAAGCTGCTTGATTAGCTTTTTTCCTTTTGTGGCTAGGAGAAGGACCAACCATGGGACTGATAGTCTGTTCCATGGTCAAGCCGAAAATGGAGCCTCTTTCCTGGGGAATATAGATTAACAGATAGCTAGATACAGCTGTAACACACACACACACATATATATATATATATATATATATATATATATATATATATATATATATATATATATATATATATATATATATACATATAGATTGACCTGAACGGAGGAGGAACACCGAACACAACTCTGATCTATGATATATAACAATAAGTATCTTGTTTTCTTGTTTATTTTTACTAGTTATCGCTTATTCTTACCATTTATTGCACTTTTTATTGTCTCTTGCCTGGTTTTCACTGTATTCTACTGCTATAAACTAAGCTGCACTGTTGTACTGCAATTATCTGCCTTACTGGGCCTGTAAAATCACTTGTTACTGTCTCACTGTTTGTAAAGATTTTTTAGCTAGTTTCACTGTGTGAAAGGTATTAACTAGAAATGTTCTGCATTTGTTAAGCATCTATTTGTTTTCCTGCCAAGGAGTGTATCATATAACTGATTTATTTGCAATTAAAAACATTCTCTAGAGTCTTCTTACTCCTTTTTCTGTTTAAAACTTCAATTTAGTGTCTCACTGCTGTTTTTCTGCTGTGATAAATATTTCTGTAGTGTTTTCTGCTTAAAATAATGTAGCTAGTAGCTGTAACATAGTTTCCCATGATCTCTCCCTATTGTTGTCTTGTTCTTAAACTTGGTGGTTTTGCAGTTGCCCGCCCCTACTGTAAATTTGATCTGGGACACTCCTCCCAGTCCAGTCTCATTAGCTCATGCTACGTAATACAGAAAGAACATTTGGGAAGGCCAAAACCCTTAGTTTCTTAACCATGAATTATCTTCTGGTCCTCCTTTCTCCCTTTCCACTTTACTAAAAAAACACTTTATTCAGCTGCTTTTACAGCATTTGTGTTTCTTCCTACTGCTGTATTACTTTTCTGCTACTTGTTCTCTAAAGTGTTCAATTGCATCTTTTCTGCTGCATTTATTACTGCTTGTTTTAGCCTGTTTAAAGTGTTATTCTACACCTCTTAGTTTTGGTTTAAACACTTGGGCTTTAGGCCTACCCCTTAGCTCTTCCTGGCAACTCTCCCTCAGATTCTGACAAATATGGATGGACAATTTCCTATGGTTTCTCCTGCCAGCTTGGTTGATATGGGCATCCTGAGAAAGTGTAGCAAAGTACAGTTGTGTACACTTACCATAAATGTAGATGTTCGAGTGTATTCACTGTTGCAGTCATCACACGTGGGTAGATTCACAAAGCTGAAGAACAGTGGAGCCAGTCGAGAAGAGTTGGGGCAGGCTAGTATGCCTTTCAGGACTGCTGTTGCAAAACCCGCCCTGGATTTGGAAAAGATAGGCAGGTGGTAATGTTTGGTGAAGGTGTGTACAGAACTCCAGGTAGCAGCTTCCAGGATGTCCCTGGTAGGGACTCCCCTGAGGAATGCTGTACAGGTGGAAGTTGCCCTAGTGGAGTGTGTTCTGACCCCCTGAGGGGTTGGTTTCCCATGGTGCTTGTGGCAGAAATGTATGAAGTATCCTATCCATTTGGAAATAGTTTGCTTTGAAATGGCCTTGCCCTCCACCCCTGGTGCAAAGCTGACTAGTAACTGGTCAGATTTCCTGCATGGCTTAGTCCTATCAAGGTAGAATCTGAGCTGTCTGTGCACATCCAAGGAGTACAGGATCCTTTCTCCTTTATTTTGAGAATTAGGGAAGAAAGTTGGCAAATGGATAGATTGGTTGAGAGCTACACTGGACACCACTTTAGGCATAAAGGAAGGGTTAGTCCTGAGGGAACCCTGCCAGCATGGAAAATAATGAAGGGTTCCACAGCCATAAGTGCTTGTAGCTCAGACACTCTTCCAGCTGAAGTGATGGCCAGAAGCAAGGCTGTTTTCCAAGAGAGGAATTTCAACTCTGCTGATGCTGCAGGCTCAAAGGGGGGGGGGAGTAGCGTGAGCTTTTCCAGTACAAAGTTAAGGTCGCAAGCAAGGGTGGGTGCTCTCCTGGGTGGCCTTAAGTTGTTTGTCCCTCTCAGGAATTGTTTGATAAGAGGGTGAGAGAAGAGGGGCGGCTCAGTGTTGTAATGAGCTGAAATGGCAGAGGCATAAATCTTAATGGAGAAGGATAGGCCTCTGTGGAGTAGATCTGCTAAGTAATCCAAGATTAGAGGCAGGGAGGGAAGGGTTGTGTCCTCTCCTTTAGACTGAATCCAGGAACAGTACCTTTTCCACTTATCAGCATAGGATTTCCTTGTACTGAGTCTTCTGGCCTCAAGAATGATGTCCAGCACCTGCTTGCTTAGGCTGGTTACTGGGGTAGATTTCAAGGAATAAGCCAGGCTGCAAGATTTAGGGTTTGCAGATGAGGATGCAAGATCTGTCCCCCCTGCTGAGAGAGCAGGGTTGGGTTCTGGTGTAAGTGCCAGGGTGGCACCAGTGACAGGCTGTGCAGGAGTGGGTACCAGTGCTGGTGTGGCCAGTCCGGGGCAATCAGAATTGTCCTTGGTCTGTCTTGTCTTATCTTGAGCAATACTTTTGCGAGAAGGGGCAGAGGGGGAAAGCCATAGATTGAGAGGTTTACCCACTGGAAGGATAGGGCATCCACTTTCCAGGCCCTGCTGTGAGGTGTCATGGTGCAGAATTTGCTGAGCTGGTGATTCCAGGGGGAGGCAAGGAGATCCACCTCTGTGGTCCCCCATTGTTGAATCAGAAGGTTGAAGGTGCTGGGCTCTAATTGCCCCTCATGTGGGTCTAGGAGATTTTTGCTTAAGTCGTCTGCCAGTGAGTTTTGTTTGCCTGGCAGGAATTGAGTTTGCAGATCGACCTGCATGTCTAATGGCATGTTCCTCAGAGCCATGGCTAAACTGCAGAGTGGGTAATAGTGGGTTCCCCCTGCTTGTTGATGTATCATATAACTGTGGTGTTGTCTGTTTTTATTAGCAGGTGTCCTGGTGAGACTAGGTGGAATCTGAAAGCTGTCAGAGCGTGCTGCACAGCTAGCAATCTCTTTTTGGAGGATGTGCAGATGAATTTGACTTGGGCTCCAGTGGCCCTGAATGCACTCGCCGTCCATGTGTGCCCCCCAGGCATAGTTTGATTTATCTGTGGTTAGGGTCTGGGCAGTGTGGGGTTGAGTAAAGGGCAGTCCCTTGTTGTGGCTGCATGCTGCTGCCCACCAAAGAAACTCTGTCCTTAGACAGGGTATGATCTGAATGACATTTTCCAGGTCCTGAGAATGTTGGCACCAAAGACTTTTTAAGTACCATTGAAGTTTCCTCGGAATAAGTAGGATGCATGAGGCCATGAACCCTAGGGCCTGCAGGATTTTCCTTGCAGACAGCTGGGTTCTGGTGGCCATTTGAGTAAAATAGTCTATCAAATAGGCTTGTTTTTCTGGCGTGATGAATGCCATCTGGGATGCTGTGTCCAAGCTTGCTCCCAGGACTACAATCTTTTGACTGGGGAGTAGTTTTGATTTATTTTCTTTGATGCTGTACCCCAGGGAGGTTAGAAGGTTTTTTACAAATATCAGGTGCTGCAACAGCAGTTCCTGACTGTCTGCCTGAATCAGGCAGTCGTCCAAGTATTGGTAAATTTGAATATTTCTCTGTCTGCAGTAAACAATGGCTGGGGCCAGGCATTTTGTGAATACTCTAGGAGCAGTGGATAAGCCAAAGGGTGGTGCAGAGAACTGATAATGCATAGATCCTGCCCTGAAGTGTAGGTATTTCCTGCATGACTCCCTTATAGGGATGTGCAGATAGGCTTCTTTTAAGTCTGGAGTGGCTAACCAGGCATCTTTGGCTAGCATAGGTAGAAGCTGCTACAAGGTGAGCATTTTGAATTTTGGTACCACCAAGAAGGTGTTGAGAATTGAAAGATCTAGGATTTGGTGCCAAGTGCCCTCCTTTCTGGGTACGAGGAAAAGTCTGGAATAGAATCCTTGACCTATCTGTTCTGCAGAACAGGTTGAATCACCCTTATAGATAGCACGGATAGAACTTGGTTTTGTGCATCTGTTCACTGGTTTGGAGGGAGGTCTGGGAACCCTTGAGGGGTTGGCAGAGAATGGAAGTAGAATTTGTACCCCTGGGATACAATGCTGAGGACCCATCAGTCTTTGGTGATGGAAGTCCAGTTTTTTGCATGAAGGGCAAGTTTTCCTCCTAGGGGCACAAGCAGTTGGTTAGAGGTGGGGAGTGGAGTAGAGAAGTCATTGAGAATTCTTTCCATAAGGGGGAGGCTTAGCACTCCCTGCTTTAGCGGTGGATGCACTCCAATTCTTAGATCTTTGCATACTCTGAGACTGTAATCTGGGGGGATCTGTTTCACCTGGGTCTAGTTTGAGATGGCCTTGAGGGGGGCTGGAAAGGACCAATGTTTTGAGGGGCAATGACTACTGAATCTAGGAGGCTGTACTTGCAAAAATTATTTGACTGTCTGCATAGATTTAGCTTTTTCTTCCATCTTTTTAAGAACCTCTTCTGCTTTGGTGCCAAACAGATTATCCTTATTCAAAGGAGCGTCTAGTGACTGATTTGACATGGTCTGGCAAGGTTTGCTTCTTAAGCCAAGCATGCCTTTTCAGTACAGAACCAGTGACTGCTGCCCTGCAAGATGCTTCTAGGGCATCAAAGCCACACTGCAATGTACGCTTGTTGACTTGATTTGCAGAATGCATAAGCTCTTGCAATTCTTTACTTTCTGCACAGTCTGTAAAGGTAGCTGCTTTTTGCTTAATCAGTTCCATAATATGTTGCTGGTACTTGAGCATGTTAAACTGACAATTCAAAGCCCTAATGGTGAGAGTTGCAGAGGTATAACTTTCTTACCCCATCTGTCCAAAGCTCTGGAATCCCTGTCCGAAAGGGTGGCGTTCTTAGCTGTAGTTGCTTTGATACCTTTGGCCCCTGGGAGATGACCTCTGGGTCAGCAGTAGGATTTTTGAAAAGGAATTTGCGAGAGTCAGGTACCCTGTAGTACATGCCTGGTTTCCTAGGATCAGGGGGTAAATTATCAGGAGTTAAGCTAGATTCCATAAAGACATCATCCACAACATCCAGGACTGGGGGTATTGCTAAAGGCCTATGTTGTGGCACATCTAGAAATTCTCTGAGTCTCTTTTTGGATTGAGGATAGTATTGGGATTCCCAACAGAAATGCTCTCTTAAAGTATGAAGGGTTTCACCAAAAGAAAAGTCCTCTGGAGGAGAGGCAGAGGGAGTAGATTCCTCTGCATCTGAATCCTCATAAGCAGATAAGGGCATGTCTTCATAGTCAGATACCACAGAGTCTTCGGACTCTTGGTCTGTTGAGGCTGCAGGGGACTGGTCTCCTTTCCTCTTAGCAGGGGAAGGCTGGCTTCCCCTAATCAGCATAATGTCTTCTGCCATTTTAAGCATTTGATGTTGTGGCAAGGGAGCAGGTGCATGCGCTTGGGTCTTCAGTTTTCTAGGCCTTAGAAACTCTGTAGTTTTAGATAGAACTGAAGACACAAAAGAGGTCGTCGGTTTCTGTCGAACATCAGTAGTGTGAAGTACGTCCTCAGAAGCTGGTGCCTGCTCAGTGGCTCCGGACCCATCCAAGGTAGAGACATCCGCAGGTTCCATAGTTGAAGAAGAGTCTCGCGGCATACAGGACTCCAAATGGGTTTCGGTAGAGGCCTGGGACTCCACTGAAGCGGGCATCAGGGGCTGCGAAAGCACCTCACTGAGTACTGTTGGACTGGCGACTAGCTTAACGGAAGCGTCGTCAGCAGCTTTGGACCTGTGCGGTCTGTCTCTGTCTTTATCCTTACATTTTTAGGAATATCGGTAGTCGGATGGCTTACCGAAGCCATTTCGGAATACGGAGAACAAGAACGAAAGTATTTAGCAACAAAAAGGGCCCAACGATGGATGGTTCGGGCACTGAACAAGGCAGAAAATTGACAGCGAGGTATGTCATGGTCTGGGCCTAAAGAGGTGACGCAGTAAGAATGAAAATCTCGGTGTGTGGTATTTGCTTTCCACAGGCAAGACAATTGTTAACTTTTTCTGACATCAGTTAGAGCAAGAAAAAAGGATCCCCAACGGGCTACTTAGCTTTAGAAGACTTCAGGATGATTCAATTTGTACACGAAAAACTCAGGTAGCAGCCGACAGGCACTTGTGCAAACTGCTTCTGCTACGGGCTCCTCGGCGAGAAAGACTGATGTAATGGTGTCGGCTGCCTGTTTTTATACCCCTGATGACCTGATGTCAGTCCTGGAGTGACAGCAACCGATGCAGAAATACTAAGTCTCTGGTATTCGGGCCGACTTACGGCTACCTGAAGGCTGATAACCCAAATGTGATGACTGCAACAGTGAAACACGAAGAACATCTGCCTCATGTACACGGATAATCATCTACTACTACCGCCTAGGAACACAATTTGCGAGAGATGCAATTACATTAAGAATCCAGAGTCTATGCTGCCTCCCTCACAAGACAGTATATCTGGCATTGAGAAGGTTGTCAACACAATCACTACACCTCTAACACCACCCACAACACACACCGACATACGTAGAGGTTCTCAACAAAATCAAACCCAAACAAAGGAGACCTCAGAGGCAAAAACACAAGCGAAATCCACAACCCTCCACACCCCATACGACTCGTAGTCCACACACCTGTGTCTTGCAACCACTAAGGCCTAACCATAAACTCAACATATTAGTCATAGGAGACTCCATTATGAGACACACAGATGTGCCTCTCACTAGGTTGGATAAGGAAAAAGTCACAGTTAGTTGTTTGTCAGGTGCCAGACTCCGCCATATTTCACACACACTCAAGTCTCTCAACAACTGGTACTGTTATGACTCTGCCATAGTCCATGTTGGCATGAACGACTTAAGATGTACCTAACTGAACTATATGAAGAGACATGATTGAGCTCACAGAATATGTGTCCCAGGCAGGTATGTCCCCTAGCCTTAATCGGTATTCTACCGTCACCCAGAATGATGCCTCAATAAAAAAAAATGATTGACTTTAACAGTTAGCTTAGTTTCTGGTGTCATTCCAGGGGATCCAGTACCTGACAGCCTGGGAAGATATGATCAACAGACCATGATGCTTTGCTAGAGACAGCCTGCATCTGTCTCACTTGGGCTACAGGCTTCTGGCAAAGACCCTTGCCTCCCCCCCATAGTGTCTTTTTTAGGAAAGGCCATGAGGTCGATATACTACCAACATAAAAATTTCAACAAAACGCAAATTAAAGTTCATGCTGCTAAACGCTAGGAGTCTAAACATGAAACTGCACTCATTGCAAGCATTCTTAACCCTGGAAGATGCTGACATTTGTGCAGTCACAGAAACCTGGTTCAAAGCTGCAGAGAGCACCCCAGCCTTACATGGTTACTCCTCCTATCATACATTCAGACCCCAATCTGTGGGCAGCAAAGCCAAAGGAGGTGCAGTTTCAATACATATTAAAAACACACACACCTCCAGGCTGGTCAAACAGTAGGACTCACAGGAGACACTCCAGGTGCAGTTAACTGTTGACAAGACCCCTATTCAAACAGCTAGCTACAGGCCTCCAAATCTGGCTCAAGATACCCACTCTACCTATCTGGACCTCTTTGAATCTATCAAGATTCAACTCCTTACCCTGAGCCTGGGCAACTTTAACTACCCAACCATAGACTGGAAAAACTACTCATGCCAGAACACAAATGCCCAGAGATTCCTCAATTTTACCAATGCAAATGCCTTGGAACAGCCAGTCAGTAACCCCACAAGAGGTGATAATATCTTGGACTTGGTATTAACCAACATGAGTAACTACTGCAGCACTCCCTACTGTGTCATCCTCCCTTGTAAGGTCCGACCATAAAGCGGTCACTTTCAAAGTCACCATCTCCCCCGACCTCCCTCTAGCTAGGGTCAAACAAAAAACTTGTCCAAAGCCAATTACAACCTCCTGAAGGATGGTATAAACAGCTTCACAGCCCTCTCCCCCTCTGTATGAACTGGCACCAATGTCCAAATCTACATCAAAGTACTATACAAACATTTAATATAGATGCATGGAATAAGGAATACCCGAAAGGTCAAAGTCATCCTCCGCAAGGAAAAGTAAATCTCGCTGGTGGACATTTGCAATAAATAAACTAAATAACAAAAGGAAAAAATTGCTGTCCAGGACCAAGAAGGAGCAGGTGCTTGGAAGCAATCTCTCCTTAGCCTTAACAAGCAAATAAGAGCACTTGTGAAATCTTCTAAAGCCAACTTCGAGTCCAAATTGGCCACATCTACTAGAGACAATCATAAGGCCTTCTTCACAAGACGACTTCGACATATGTCCGCAATCTCAAAGGAAGCACCCAACTCTTTTCAGAACTGGTGATCAATGACACCACATACACAACTGCTGTAGATATAGCCAACCTACTGGCTGACAGATTCAGCAAAAACGTCAGCCCTCTATCCCTCCATCAGTAAATCAGGACATCCCCAGTACATGGCCCCCTCCCCTTAACTCTAGGGAACAGGTCATCACTGCCCTTTCAAAGGCAAAAAATACAGCCTCCATGGGACCTGATAGCATCCCAGGCTGCATCCTACATGAACTCGGGCATGAACTTGCAGCATTAATAGGCACCCTATTTAACAAAAGCCTGAGTACCGGCTTTGTCCTAGCAAAGTGGAGGACAGCCACTGTCATCCCTTTACACAAAGGTGGAGCATCCACCAATTCAGGAAATTATAGACCCATCAGCCTAACTAGCCTGATCTGCAAGGCCATTGAATGGATTATCATGGACCTCATTAACAGGGACATTGGCAACCTCCAAACACTCGACCCCACACAGTTTGGCCTTGTCAAGGGGAGGTCATGTCCGTTATATCTGGTCGCCTTCTTTGAGACGGTCACCAAAGCCATAAATGACGGGAAGATGGTGAACATTGCCTACCTTGACTTGGCCAAAGCCTTTGACACTATTCCCCACTCGGGCATAACAGATAAACTCTCTCAACTAGGCTCAACTAGGCATCAACCCATATGTTACCAGATGGGTAGCAAACTGGCTCACTGACAGAACCCACCTAATCAGAATAGAGGAAGCCACATTAAGCTGTAGACTTGTAATGAGTGGCGTACCCCAGGGATCGGTCTTGGGGCCTCTGTTATTCGGAATATACTTCTGTGAGCTGCAGGCCAAAACCAGTAGGGTATGGCTGACCAAGTTTGCAGATGACTGCAAGCTGGGCTCGGTCATCAATTCTCCATGTGATGTGGATGTCCTCCAATAGGGTCTCACCCAAACAACTGATTGGTGCCAGAAACATGACCTCAAGCTGTATGCCAAAAAAATACATCATCATCCCCTTTGGAGAGAGTGACGTCTCCACATATCACATAATAACAATGTCCTAAGCAAGCAATCAGTCGTGAGGGATTTGGGCAGCCAGGTTGATAGCAACCTGACTTTTGACCACCATGTTGCTTCCGTTGTATGGAATGCTTTCTACATGGCCCACCTCATAAGTAAGGGTATCTCATCCAGGGACAAGGAGATCATAACATCCCTGTACTCTTCCTTTATAAGGCCAATTATTGAGTACAGTGCCGCTTTCGGCATGTACCTCGCAAAGCATATGCAGCAGCTGGAGAGACTGCAGAGGTTCCTCACCAGGAGAATGCAGGGCCTCAAACATCTACCCTGCACTGACAGGCTAAAAGCCCTGTACCTCTACTCAGGTTCATACAGATTCCTCAGAGGTAACCTCTGTCTGGCATACAAAGCAATCTCAGATCCCACTTTGATGGGACTGCTGCACATCTGCAAGTTAAGCTCCACTCAAGTAACCTGCACAAGCAACCTCAACCTCATTTGTAACATCAATAGGACTTGTTGGTGGGACAGATTTGTGTCCCAGACACTCCCCCATGTATGGAATAGACTC
The DNA here is from genome assembly GCF_019279795.1 of Protopterus annectens. Taxonomy (NCBI): domain Eukaryota; kingdom Metazoa; phylum Chordata; order Ceratodontiformes; family Protopteridae; genus Protopterus; species Protopterus annectens. The sequence continues at coordinate 973,827,290 of NC_056735.1, read as the reverse complement.
CCTTCTCCATGTCAAGCAGAGTACCTCATTATCCCTTTTTAAGAGCAACATGGATAACTGAATGGGAAACAGAAAATACACCCATGGGATTCCACCTGTGTCCCTGCTGGACAGTGGCTTTAGGTGCTGACTTGTCTAAACATGGGCTAAATTCTTGGCTAGGCTTATAAGGGCCACAGGGCCAATAGCCTAGTAATTTCCTATGATCCCATGATAAGAAGCTATTATAGTTGTTATAAAACAGTTCCTAAACTATTCTTTCTTTAGAATGCTCAAGCCTTAGCATATGCTTGCCAGCAGTAAGTAAGCCCCTGTTAGAATTAGAATGCATTATGATTTAATGACAGCTTATTCAGAAGCCTTTGAAAAAAATGTGATTTCCTTTATATATAACAAAAAAATAACTTACGTTCATTAAATCGCTTCAAGTGAGATAAAGTTATACACTGAAAATGTAACATATTCAGTGCTTAAAATAAATATCAAGAACCAGAAGTGACATTAACTCCTCTGTCTTTGTTCTGCATCCTTTCTCTTATGATTTCCTTTGTCTCAGAGATATGCCATTTTGTCTCCTGCCTACCACTTGATTAAACAAAGGAGAAAGGAAAGTTCATATTTCATGATGATCTTGGAGACCACTTTTATTATATATATATATATATATATATATATATATATATATATATATATATATTTTTTTTTTTTTTCCTTTATTCTAGCTATAAAGCACTCAGTAGATGCCTTGCTGTGCACAATTACTGGTTACTCCTCAGATGAAAGTCATATGGAAACAGTGGGGAGAATTAGTACTGTTTTTATTGATTTAGTCCCATTATTACATAATCCCCAAGAAGAATGTCACTGCAGTCTGGGAGGTACTTAAAATAATGTCCAGTAGTAGGCTGGCTACAAGGTAAATCTAAGTCATTGAGTCTTCTAACATCATTCCCGTACCCCACCTTTTAAAGCCTAGCATAACTTTGAATTGAATTCTCATTATATCTGATATCCACGGTAAACCTGATGATCATCCTGACAACTACTAGCAACCTACCTTTACTATCCACCAAACAATGTAAGTAGATCTACCCAAATGGGAAACTTACAGCAGAGGCCATCATCATTTTGTTTACAATGAGTGTGTATTAAATTCTTTACTCATTACAGGGTTTAGCAGTATCCTTAACCTACAGGCAACTAAGACAAAGGAACAGCCAGGTTCCTCCTTTTATCTGGGTACTTATAATCAAGGGCAAATGTTGATCAGCAATGCAACCATAAACTTAGGTGACTTGTCTCTTCCCTCCTTTTAATTGCGCTGTCAGTTTATGAAACTACTTTGGGCACTACTGTAGTAGAATACTGATGAGTCAGCCTTCTGGAAACAGCAGCAAGTTCTTTCTTTTGTTCCACAGGTGCAAGGGTCCGAATTTACCTTTATGCAGATAAGTTATGGAAATTAATTTATGCAGCCTGGTTTGGTTACATTAATAAACATAAGGGGATACATACACTGCAATCAATTCAGCAAGCCTCAGAAAAATCTATAAGCCTGACTTCCTCTTATATCACCTATGGCAGCCAAAAGGAGATGGGAGAGGTTAAAAGACATGGGGATGGCTGCTTCAGTAAGCCCAGACAGCTTGCTCTGAAAAGACCTGCAATACTTATACATATTAGAAAAAAAGATTACTTCCACTATCTCCATGTCTCTTTATATCTCTACAGAAGGATGAGGTAACGTTTTATTTGCCCTTGGAGTTGCTTCTATTAACATGTTACTTCAGGCGACCTGCCTGAGCAAAGTAAATGCATTGTAAGTGTGCCCAAGTTATATGGCATTTTAATGACAAATTTTCTAGATGCAGGGTGTGAGTTAAAGGAATTATTTGTCAAATAAGTGAACCTTCCTTTAAAAAGATCTGAAAGGATTAATATACTCTGCTTTCTCACTTAGGTCAACCCTTCACCAAAATGGAAAATTCATAGCTGGAGGTTATTACAATGGCCGTTTCTCACCCTACAATAAAATTTGTAATTTTTTCCCACAATCTCCCTCAGGCTGCTGGAGAGGTCAACAACCTGCAAAAATCTGAGTATTTTTGGAATCTCTTGTCAGACAATCTGGAATAGTCTACTGCAAAGCGTCATGCTGTTAATTGGGAAGCATATTGTTCTCTCTCATTCATTAGTCACATTCCAGGCTCCCAAACCAGAAGATATGACAAATATGACAGATGAAGAAAAGTGTGCTCTACTGAAACTGTTGCTGATGCAGCTAAGAAAACTATTAAGTGCAAACAGAGAACACCAAAGTCCCCTTTGCTGCCAGCATCTTTGGCTACTGGAGGCCAATTATATCACAACTATCAGAATGTAGCCACCAGAAGAGGGGTTACAAGTTTTTAAACTGCCGAGCCCTTTTTATCGACTGTGAGGAACAGTTGCTAAGGAACTCTGGGGATTAGACAGGCGATAGCCTAGCCAACTCTGACACTGAATTAACAATAGCATTAACTGATCGATGTATACCTTATCATTATTATTATTAATTTTTTTTTTTTATGTCTTCAGTCTCATTTCAACCTTGCACTGCCAAGTAAATGACTAAATATAGTTATTACTCTTCAAAATTACTGCAGATTCATATTCAGTGCTTGGCATGGCCTAGAGATTAGGCTCTTACAATAATCCAATCAGCCTACTAATCTTCTTTTTCTGGTAACTAAAGTCATATGTGGACAATAATCAGTGTTAATATAAATGGAATGCAGGTGTTATATATTTTAGTAGATGGACTATCAGGCGCAGCAAACATACTTGTTATGAAGCATACTTTTCAATTCTCTTAAGGTAACAAAGCAGTGTCTTTTACTTATGCCTATGGATGGTGAAACTGGATAATTACTGTATGAAATCCACTCCTGGTAAAGTTCTGTGTTTACTGCTATTATTTAAATATGTTTACACTGTGAAGTTTTAGAGAGAAAAGCTAATAAAATGGATTTTCCAAAATAAAAAAAATATATATGCTTTTTTAGCAGATCCTTATAAAACCCATAAATGCATATAAGTAACAAAATAGATACTTAGTATTTTAACATTTAGAAGATCAAGGCGCTGTTAATGAGCAGTTTCTTGTGGCTTAGTGGTACAAGGTTTAATTCCCACAGCCTCCATTTCGTAATTTGGTGACTCTGAGCAAGTCACTTAACCAGGCACAGCTCCTGGGCTGAGTTTGAAAATGGACCATGGAGATCAGTGTGCTACCCAAATACAAATAAATAGAAATAAACAAACACATCAAAGAAGAGTCTGTGGTGTGTGAAAAGTGTAGTGTCAGTGTTGCAACAGGTAGCACACTCGCTTTTCGTATTACAAGAGCAGAAGTCCGTGGGATCTACTCCCCCTCCAGGTAACAAGATTCCTGAAAATGTATATAATTTCATTCAATCTTTTTACTCCAAATATCACATAAAACAAATTATCTACCCCTCTCACATATTCTTTTTGTTTTGGTAAGATCCACACAATCATATTCATATCTATATTGCATACATCATTAATATTCTCAAAGAATTTTTCCTCACACAACTTACACTGTAAAAAGATGTGTTCTGTTGTCTTTTCCTCCCCACAAAATAAGCACACTCTTTCAGCTTTCATTTTATATGGTATATTCATTCCCCTTTACCGATAACCTATTTATTAACAGTCTCCTGGACTAAATAACCCCAATCTACCTTCATCTTCACATATACACAACACACCTTTTTTCACTGGTTTTAATCTTTAACCACGTATGAAAGAAAATAAGAAGTTACATACTAACCATGATGTTCCATCTCTGACCATTTTCATTCTTGCTCAACTGATGGGTCTCAGATCCAACTTGGCCACTTTTACCAGATCTTCAGATACAAACTCTAAAGCTCCTCCCTTTACCCATAATGTCTCGCCAATGTCTCGCCAACCTAAGATACCTCAGACTGAGTTTTCTGCCTTTAGAGATAAACTGGTTAAATCATGTGGTCAGTTTGATGCTCATGACATCTGAATGAGTTATACGTGTTGGGTGAGACAGGTGGTCCAGAGTGGGATCAAGTATCCAGAGTGGATGTAGAAGTTGAGGCCAGAGAAAGGGGAACCAAACCTGATGTGACCAAAAGGGACAATAAGGATAACTGTGTTCTTCAACTTCATACTTTCTGTAGAAATTTGGGAATGACTGGTAACGGTGGTAAGCATAAAGAAGACTGGCGGGCCAATCGTGGACTACAGCATGTCTCGGTGACTCCCCCATTGGAGGGATCAGGGCAAAGAACTTGCTGCTCTTGTTGTTGAGAGGAGAAATGAATAGGTCACAGCATGGCTGGCACCATGAAAGGAAAATTCTCTCCACTACTGTGACATTAAGAGACCACTTGTGAGGCATGATAATTAACCTGTTTAGTTTGTCCACAATCACAATGGCTTTTCCCAGTATGTGCATTGCTATTAGAAAGTGGCCAGAAGAGATCACCCATTAGCACATTCTCATTGCTTCTCGACAAAGTGGATAAGACTTAATGCTTTCCTGTTTGTTGATGTAGCAGATCATGGGCATATTGTCTGTCTGAATAGCAACTGTCCCAGAGGGAAGAATGCCTTGAAAGGCTTGCAACACCAGGAGGACTGCTCTCATTTCCAAGACATTGATAAGCATATTGGCCTATTCGGGGGACCAAGTATTTTGGACTACCCTTCCCAAATAATACCCCCCCCAGTTAGGAGGCATCCGTAGCCAAAGTGGCCATTGACAGGGAAAGAAAAAATGGTTAGCCTTTGGAGAGTTCATTTGAATTAATCCATTAAAGAAGGTATCTTTTGCATGCTTGTGTAACCTTGACTGAGGCAGTTAAAGGCTGTTAAAGATGGGACCACTGGACTGGTAGTGTCCATTGAAGAATTCACATGTGAAACCTGGTTCGAAGAACAAGAGTACTAGCTGCTGCCATGGATCTCAAGGCTTGTAACATTAGTTGTGCTGGAAGAGAAGAATGCTGTACTATTTTTCTGACCTGGGATCTAAGTGTCTGGATTCAGGCTGGAGGAAGAGAGGCTATCCAAGTGTCTGGATTCAGGCTGGAGGAAGAGAGGCTATCTGACTGACTGTGTCCAGACGAGCACCTATAAACTCAACTCCAGACTCTGTGTAAATGTGAGTTAAGATTTTCTGTAACTGACTATGATACCTAAATGGAGGCATAACCAGAGCAAGAAGTCCATTGCATGCAGGAGTAGATGCCTGGTCAGGGCAGTTAGGAACCAGTGGTCTAGATATGGAAACACTCCAAATCCAAGCAGTCTCAAGTGAGCTGTTACCACTGTCATGCATTTGGTGAACACCCAAGGGACTGTGGTGAGACCAAGGGGCAGTGCTCTGAACTGGTGATGACTGGCTCTCAGCTGGAAGTGCAGATATCTTCTGGAGCGCCTGTTCATTTTGATGTGATAGTATGCATATTGAAAATCTATCAAGCACATCCAACTGTCCTTTCACAACAGAGACAGAACGGACTGAATAATTACCATCCAAAACCTTAAATATGCACAACCTGGTTCAGTTTGCTGAGATCCAGGATGGGTATCAAGTCTCCTGTCTTCTTTGGCACTAAAAAGAATCTTGAAAAGGTCCAGGATCCTTTCTGGTCTGGAGGGACCTTCTGGGTGACTCTTTTTCCTAGCAGCTTTTCTATTTCTAATGCTGCTGCTACCCTCTGATTGGGTGAAATGTTGGGATTCTTTTCATTCTTGCGGGGGGGATTTGGGAGAATGGTATGATACAACTTCTGGATATAATTCTCTGCACCCAGGAAAATTATGTTATGGACAGCCTGGCTCTTTGGTGCAGATACAAAAGCCCCCTGACTGCCCGAAGAGGGGAGCAGTTGATCTCCCTTTCAGAAGCGCTGATAGGATTTGTCTGAGATGGAGTCCTGGAGCCCTAATACTGTGGGCCACCTCTGCAACTGGGGTGGTGTTCCCCCCCTGCCCCTGGGAGAACTATCTCCTTGTGAGTCTTGAAAAAGACCCTGGGATTTACAGAACCACATCTTTCTATCTCCTTGTTGATTCCTGGAAAAAGGCCTTTGAGGGATAGAATAATGTATCCCCATGGCAGACAGGGTCTTTCCTTCTTGCTCACACCTGGACAGTGTGTCCTTCACTTTAGGGCCAAATAAGGAAGCTCTATCAAAGGAAGGACTAATGAATGAAGACTTAAAGGGCTCCACAAAGTTACATGGACATATCCAGCCATGTCTCTTAAAGGTTAGGTCTGAACCCGCTGCCCATGAGGTACCTTCAGCTGCATGGGAGATTAGCCTCAAAAACGCATTAGATATTGATTGTAGGGTGGAGTGTTGCAAGGAGACCCTCTTTTGGGCCTCAGCAGAATATGGACCCAGAAAGACATTTGGAGAACTTTTTAGTCATATGAAGACTTAAAGGCCTCCACAAAATTACATGGACATATCCAGCCATGTCCTTTAAAGGCTAGGTCTGAACCTGCTGCCCATGAGTTACCTTCAGCTGCATGGGAGATTAGCCTCAAAAATGCATTAGTTATTGATTGTAGGGTGGAGTGTTGCAAGGAGACTCTCTTTTGGTCCTCAGCAGACATGGACCCAGAAAGACATTTGGAGAATTCTTTAGTCATATCTCTTTTTTTCTCTTGTAAAATGTGCCAGGAAATTTAATGACCTCTGACCAAAGGTCTCTGAAGTGTACATGTGCTTATCGAATCCATCCAAGGCCCCAGACTCCCTGTTTGAGGGATGAACAGAAGAGCTTTGCTCTGCAATCTCTTTTTTGGTGGTCCCCGCCACAACAATGGCATCAACTGGGACCCTCTTGCTCCAGTGTGTCCTGTCCTTCAAAGGGGCTAACATTTTGTCTGGATTTTTAGAGATGGGGTACACAGTATTCAGTTCCTTCCACACCCTATGAGAAATGAGATCTATAAGTTCATCAGCCAGGACAGTCACTCAAGATGTAGCCAAACTAGATGCAAAAGCCTCCAGGAACACAGACCCCTCTTGGGAAGGGGCATCTAAAGGCCTGTTTTCTGTTTTAAGAGCTCCAGAACGTCTCCAAATCAGATGTCTTCAGATGGAGATCTAGGGGATACTTCCTAATCATCAAAATCAGTGTCCTCCATGAAAGATTCCTTAGGGGAATCTAGGTGACTCCATTTACGCATTCTCTTCCGAGGGACCTCATCAGCTGGGTGGTCTAGAGAAGTATCAGAAGAGATGGGGAGTCTTGAGGCACTGACTGGAGACTTGATAGGGCTGGCTGGCCCACTGCAATGGAAGAATAACGCTCAGAGCAAAGAACCAAAGGAGGCAAAGTTGTCTGATCCAAGGGGAGAAGGGATGTCCTTTCTCTAGGTAAAGAGAAGGGCCTCTCCACAATTGTGAAGGCAGAGCACCTGGAGGAAACCAAAGTCGATAGCAAAAGAGTCAATATTTCCTGAACCATCAGTTCCTGCAATCCCACAAGCACTCCACCCAAGGAAGGAGTCGGACCCTGAGCTGTCCAGTGCAGAAGCCCCGAGGGGCAAGAATGGCTCTGACAGCTTTGACTCTAGTCCCCTGGAACTAGCACCAAAGCTTCATTTCAAAGAATTCTCCGACTCTGAAAGGGAAGCAACTGGAGTCGAAGAACAGACTGTCTCCAGATCAATGAGGACACCCCCAAGGGTCTCGGATCCTAGGGCTCAGAAACAGTACGTCAGACCTAAGAAGGAGAGATCAAAGGGGAAGTAGTCATAGGTTTCTTCACAGATCCAATGGAAGAAGGATCTGAGCTCTGAGCAATTTCCTCATTCTTCTACCCACTTCAGCCTCAGACATACCTCTGGAAGACCTGAGAGACGAGGTGGAGGATGGAGGTCCCGAGTGTCTATGGGAGGATTGCTCCAATAAGGGTGAAGAGAAGAAGTGACTGCTTTGTACAGCTCATGAATGCTGAAAATTCTCAGACTCCTCCCTTAACTGTAATGCCCTAGCCCCCCCTCCAGCCCCCCCACACACACACACCTCAGATCTTGTTTGCTCACCTTTTCGTTAATTAGAAATTAAGGAACAACTGATATATGAGAAACCAATATCTGGAGCTCAAAGGCAGGAACATCTGTTCCCTTAGCATCTTCTCAGTCTTCCAGAAATTTCAAACAAAATACTAGGGGGCTTGCGGGAGGGGAGTTGAGGAAGAATGAAAATAGACAATACAGATGGAATGTTATGGTGAGTACATAACTTCTTTATCTGATGTCAATTTTCATTCATTTCTCACCAAGTGGGACAGAGTCCCTAGCTACCTGAATCCCAGGTGGACTCGGAAGGATATTCCTGAGCACTGTTGAGCCGACAGCTGCTCTTCCCCTACAGACCAGATCCAATCTGTAATGATCAATAAAAGTATGAGGATTATCCCAAGCTGCAGCAGCACAAATATTATCCAAGGAAGATTTGAATAAAAATACTGGTGAAGTTGCAATGAACCTGGTTAAATGAGCTCTTAAATGTTTTGGCAAAGACAAACCCAATTTGTTGTGGAAGATTTGAATACAAATACTGATGAAGTTGCAATGAACCTGGTTAAATGAGCTCTTAAATGTTTTGGCAAAGACAAACCCAATTTGTTTTAGACAAAGGAAATGCAATCAGTTAGCCACTTGGCTAAAGTTACTTTGGCAACTGATTTGCCCAGTTTTGAATCCAAAAAGGAGACAAATAATCAATCTGATTTTCTGAAGTTTTCTGTTCTATTTAAATAGAAACATAACTGTCTGTGAACATCCAACAAATGTAACATATTCCCCTATGTTCATGAAATTTGGAAAGAAGTCTGGCAGACTGGTATATTGGTTGATGTTGGATTCTGACATCACCTTAGGAAGAAAAAATGAATTGGTTCATAATGATATCCTATCTTTATGAAGAATCAAATAAGGAAGCTTAGAAGATAGGGCTTGAAGTTCTGAGACTCTTCTGGCAGAGGTTACGGCTACTAAAAAGACAGTCTTCCAGGTTAAAAACTTTAGTTCACACTTTGCTGACAGCTCAAATGGAGGTTGAGTCAAAGATTGTAAATCTAAATTCAAATCCCATGGTGAAGTTGGATCTTTAAAAGGAAGGAGTCTAAGTAGAAAGGTCCCCATTATAAAAGCCTTAAAAAGGTTTGAAGAAGCTAAAGTGGAATTGTTTACTTCTACATGAAAATTAGAAATGACAGCTGGTTGCACTTCAGTAGTGGAGGACCTAACCCCTTCATTAGAAATTGTAGCCAAGCACTCAAAAACTTTAAGTACCGGTGCTGAAAAAGGGTCAATGTCTTTCTTTTGTGGCCAAAACACAAAACTTGTTCATTTACTTCTGTAAATCTTCCTACTGAAAGCTTTATGGGAAGATGAAAGAATGTGATGGACAGGGGATTACAGCCTGAGTTGTCTAGCTATCAATGGAAGTGGAGAAACCATGCGGTCAATTTTAGACCTAAGATGTCCTGGTGAATCATGTCTGTTGGGTGAGACAGGAGGTCTGGAACTGGATCCAGAATCCATGGTGGGCAAACTAGATGAGGCCAAAGAAAGGAAACCAAATCTGGTGAGGTCAATAAGGGACAATGAGAAAGACTGATGCTTTCTGAAGAAACTTGGGGATTAGATGAGTTCGGAGGTAAGCATCCCTTCAGTTACATCAGTTTACATCAGTTAAAGAAAGAGAACTTGAAGGGCTTTGACAAATTAGAAAGGCACATCCAGGCCTGTCTTCTAAAGGAAATGCCTGAACCCGCCACCTTTGAGGTACCTTGAGCTGTATATGAAATGAGCATCATGTACAAATTTGAAATGGACTGTAGGATAGCCAACTGTGAGGCAAAAGAGCTCTCTACCTCAGAAGCAATGGTCCCAGACAGGGATTTGGAGAGTACTTTAATCAAATCTTTCTGTAGTCTGGTGAAGTGTGCCAAATAATCAGCGACCTAAATGTAAAGGTTGCTGAATCATATACACACTTCCTAAACCTGTTCAGTGTCCTAAACTCCCTTTTAGGGGGATGAACAGAGGAACTTGGTTCTGAAAGTTCCTTTTTTGTGGCCGCCACTACGACCATGGCATCTACCGGTAATACTTTACTCCAAAATTCCCTACTTTTGATTGCTACTAGGATCCTGTCTGGTCTCTTGGGATCAGCTCAACAGAGTCAGGTTCCTTCCATACCTGCCAAGAGATCAACTCAATAAGCTCATTAGTGGTCAGAGTCATCCAGGAGGTAGTTTGGCCAGCCCCAAAGGCTTTCAGGAACAGCAATTCCTTTTAAGAAGGGTTGTTGGCAGACTAGCCTCCCCTTTGCTTGAGGATCTCCAGGATGTCTCCAAAGGAAATGTCGTCAGGTGATGATCTTGGGGACCCTTAACCCCTCATCAAACTCAGTATCTTCCAGGATCAACTCTTAAGAAGAGTCTAAGTGCCTCCTTTTGCACTTTCTCTTCTTAGGGACTTCTTCAGCAGGATGTTCTGGAGAAGTATCACAATATATGAGTATATCCTGCTGGGTAGCCTGAAGAGTTTGGACTGGCTGTCCCTGTGGAGTTGAATGCTGAGGCTCAAGACACAGAGATTGGTTTGGGAAGAAAGACTGGGGGGATTGCCCTTCCTCTAGGAGCACAAAAAAACTCCCTCCACTACCTTAAAAGCAGAATGCCCCAGAGACAAAGAGTCTGACAAAGCTGAAAAGACATGCTTCTGGACCATCGGTTTCTGACCCAAAGCCAGCCCACTTGAGGCAGGTATTGGAGCTGAGCTGTCAATGCCGAGGTTCTGACGGGCACAGATGGCTCCAACAACTTCAGAGTCGACTCCAACACCTTGGATCCAGCAACAATTTTATGGCTCCAAACGTCATCCAGCTCTGACACACTTAGACCCAGTCCACTCAGAGAAGGTATTGGAGTGGAAGATACAGTGATCTTTGGATCTGACACAGATGGCTCCAGGACACTTGGATTCAGGTGCTCCAAAACCATGGGTCATATCGGAGAAGGAGCCAAAACAGGTGGAGTTGTACTATTAAAGGTCTCCGGATCCAATGGGGTAGGAGCTGGGAGAACTCCCATCTGAGTTTTGCCAACATAAATTACCTCAACATTCTATACACATCTGCTTTGGTTAGACTTCTGGATGAAGCAGAAGAGGAAGCAACTGAAGAGGTCCTGGAATGGTAACATCTCTCTAAGGAAGGAGATGGAAGGCGGGAGGGTACGGGATCCAGAGACGAGCCATATTGGGTCCAAGGAAGCTTCTTCAGATCACAGTGTATCGGATCTGACGACATAGATCTGGCATCAGAAGCTGTCGGATCTGAGGGGTTTTGCCTTATCATTTAGATACCTTAAGGGGTGGTTATGCACTAGGAGCCAAGCTTGGAGCAGATGATCAGGAAGAGTCCAAAGGACACTTCTCAACCTCTTTTTTTTCTCCATTTTTGTGGGGGGGTTTAAGCTCCAGATAGTGTCTCAGAAAAAGTGGTAGGAAGTAAACCTTTTAAAATAAGTTTATTTTTATGATCTACCAAGGGCCGAGGATTAAAGGCCTTACATATTCACAAGACACAGTCAAGTGGGCCAGGCCTAGACAGTACACACACAAATCATGTGCATCTGATAAAGGAATTTTGTGGCCACAGGCCACACATTTCTTAAAACCTGATGTTTTTCAGCCATTCTGGAGAAAACTCACACTAATAAGAAAAGGGAATTTTTTTTTAAAGAAAAGAAAGAAAGAAAGTCAAAAATTACCAGCGATTGAAACTAAACGAGCTACCACAAGGGTACAAAATAAGGAAAATACCAAAAAGTGCAATATTAATTTACACTAAAAAGTGCAGAAAGGGTAAGACAGGAATATTACAGAATATAACAAGAAAGGCTAGATGTATATAATTTACTTTTATTCACAAACTAACACCAAAGCTTGAGAGCTAACAGTGATCACATCCATACACGAAGGTGGCAAACAAGTTTGGAGGCTCTGAGGACAATGCATGCAGCTCAGAAATTCTCTTGGCAGAAGTGACGGCCACCAGGAATAAGGCCTTCCAGGATAACAAAATCCACATTTGCAGCTGGTCCATATGGACAGCCCATCAGGGTCTGCAAAGGAATGGTAAAATCTCATGCAGGGACTGGATCTCTAAGTAGAGGATGGAGTAAAAAAGTACCTCAAAGAATGGCTTTGAGCAATCTAAGGGAAGCTATGGGTACATGATTTTGTTTCCTATGCGAAATATGGAAATTGCAGCTAAATGCACAAGATGTGTAAGGAAGTCCACAACAAATGGAAGGGGAGCTAAAAAAAGATCAATATTTTTCTCTACTGCCCAAACATAAAATTTTTCTATTCATTTCTGTAAACCTTCCTGGTAGAATGTTTCTGAGAGGAAGGGATAATAACCTGGACTGTTGAACCACCACTGGAACTGGAGAAACTAAGCAGATAGCTTGAGGGATTGAATGTTTGAGTGAAGCAGCCCCAATGAGTGAGAAAGCAAATTTGGGTCCAAGCCTAGAAGCCAAGTGGGTGAATTAGATGAGGCCAGGAAAGGAAATGACACTTGTCAAAGCCAATAAGGGGCTATGACGACTACCTTGATGCTCACTGTAGATGTCTTCTGTAAGAACTTTTGTAATCAGTGGTGTCTGGTGAAAGCATAAAGGAAACCTAGGGGTCAAGGACAGCATCCAGAGGAAACTCCCTCACATGGGGATTACAAAGGACTAGTCTTGCAGATGGCTTCAGGTAGGATAGAAGTTCAAGGGCTTGCCAATGAAGAGATGAGATTCTTGACGGAAGAAGCTTCATTATCTGAGATCTTGCGTCCAAAGTTGCTCCGATGAATTCCAGAGATTGAAGTGGTTGTAATCTGGACTTTTTTTTAAGTTCACTGTAATTCGTAAGTCTGCAGAGAGTTACAGCAAGGAGTCCCTGGCTTGAATGAGTAGATCCTTAGCAGGGGCAGTAATGACACAGTCATTCAGGTATGAGAATACTCAGAAACCCCGCAGTCGTAAATGATCTGCTACCACTGCCATACACATGAACACCCAGGGGGCTGTGGTGAGTCCCAGGCAGTGTACTGACATAAAAATGACTGGCTCACTGCCAAAACAAAGAAACTTTCCAAATTGCCTGTCTATCTTTATATGGTAGTACGCATCCTGAAGATCTATCAAGTACATCCAATCATCCTTCCTTAGTAAAGGAAGAATGGTCTGAACCATGACCATCTGGAATTTTGTTTGTTTTACAAATTCATTTAGTCAACTTAAGTCAACCAAGGTCCCCATTTTTCTTTGGCACTAAAAAGAATCTTGAGTAAATTTCAGATCCTTTCTGGTCTGGTGCGACATCCTGGATCATTTGATTTCTTAGCAGCTCCTCTATTACTGAAGCAGTTGCTTCCCTTTGTGAAGGGGGAACAATGGAAAATCCTTTCTAAAGTGAAGGGGGAGTACGGAAAGGTATGACATAGCCTCTGGTTACTATCCTCTGCACCCATTTATCTTGAGTGATAAGCGTCCAGGTTGTTGGGTGCATGGATAAGCTTCCACCTGACTGCCTCCAGAGTATGTCAAACAGGCAAACATTCAGGAATGATAGAAAGGCTTCCCTGAGAAAGGACCCCCTGAAGTCATGGTTTTATGGACCACCTCTGCCTCTTGGGTGATGTCCATTATAAGAGTTGGAGAGCTCTTTCTCCAAAAATGTCTGATGTAAACCTCTGGGACTTAGGAAAACACATCCTCTTGCCTCCCTTCTGACCGCTGGAGAAGGTCTGCTTAGGTGTCAAGAATTTGAGTACTACAGCAGAAAGGAATTTACAATCCTTCACACTTCTAGAGATGATTTCTTTGACTTCAGGACCAAACAAAGTTCATCCATAATAAGGGGCATTTATGAAGGAACCCTTGAAATGTCCTGCAAAACTGCAAAGCCACATTCAGCAGCCTCCTGACAGAAATGCCTGTATTAGCTGATCTAGACACCCTCTGCAGCATTAGAGATAAGTCACATAAAGGCATTGGAAAGGAACTGGACAGTAGCCAATTGTGAATCAAAAACCTTCCTCTGACTTGCACTCAAGGTCCTTGAAAGAGATTTGGTGATCTCCTTGGTCACATCTCTCTGGAAGCGGGTGATGTGTAAAAGATAATTCAGCGTTCTCACTAAAAAAGTAGATGAGGCGTACACAGGCTTCTCAAATTTGTCCAAAGCATGTGACTCCTCTTTAGGTGGATGGACAGAGAAGGTCTCTTCCACCTGTTCTTCTTAATGGCTGCAGCAGGATCCTTGCTCCAATAGAGTCTAGTTTTAGGAGCTATTAAACATTTATCAGGCTTCTTAGGTGATGGGTTCTGTGATGATAGGTGAAGGCTGCCAGCCTAGCCAGATAGAATTTTGTAGATAATTCTGTCATTTGTAAATATTAATATAAGCCACAGGGTTGTTCTCTTAAATGGAAAAAATGGTGTTAAATGTGGAACAGTGCACTCTGCTGTAATAAAGCTGATAAGTCAATTCTTTGATGTCAAAACTCGGAGCCGAGATGTCTAGATAAAGGCAGTCTGCCTATTGTTTTGAGGCCAGAGTTAATGGCTAGAATTTACATGTATAATTTCTTTTATTGCTCTTGTTCCTGACCAGCTGCAAGATCAAAAGAGCTATTAACCTCTGAGAATCTGTTAGTCTGGGAACCAGAAACAAATTATGTAATCTGAAATGAATCAGTGGTACTGTGTTATCAATTTAAGGACAGAAAGAATAAGAGCATTTGAGCATTTGTCTTGAGAACATCCAACTCACCATTCTGCATGTGTCTATATGTAAGTAGGGTTTTAGAACCATTTTTTCTTAGCTATTCCTAGGAAATAGGAAGTTTCTGTGATGTCAGAACATTTCTACTGTATTATTTTAAGTATTTCTCTGTGATCTCTGAACTCTTGACTAGCACGGTGTAAGAAATATTGTCTTGTGTTTTTATTATTCATTATTAAATATTTTTAAACCTTTCAATGGTGGTCATTTTGTGTAGAGATAATTTAAGCTCTAAGAGTACATTGCATGTATACTGTGATACTGTACCAAGTCACTCCAAATAAGTCTTGTTTGGTTGCACTTACCATTTGGGTAATAATATTGCACAGTATAATTGAACACCCTTTCATAAGGGCATTTGAGTAGCTGATAAATATTAGCTGGGAGATGGCAGTGATTTCTACTGTATAGTCTGGGTGAAAAGGGCACAGCTGGAGAACCTGTGCCAGCCTTCCCCAGGAGGGTCTGTGTCGTTGTATAAACTCTTATCTCAAAGTGTGTATGTGTGTGTGTGTGTGTGTGTGTGTGTGTGTGTGTGTGTGTGTGTGTGTATGTGTTAGTTCCATGGGCAGGGACACGAAGCACTGGTTGGACAGAGAGGGTGCTGAAGCGTTTAGCTTGCCCACTAGGCTGAGATCTGGACCCTATAGCTGTGCCAGTGGAGAGTCTTATTGGGGACCTAGAGAAAAAGGGAGAAACCAGACTGGCTGTGATCTCTGTGTGCTCTTAAGGCAAATTGTACTTTACTGTGTGTATTTATTATCCTTTCCCTATATGGACACCCATCACTGGTGTTAGTGGTGACAATTGAGGCTCCTTGATTGCTTGGCAAGTGCACGGGCGTCACAGGTTCAGCCATGTCTGTTTCTTTCCATGCCTGTGACAAGATTTGTTTTCCTCTTCCTACTAGTCTGTGGCTTCATGTCAGTGGTGTGCAGGTCCTTAATATTACTGATGTAAACAGCTTTTCACTTGTACTCAGCATGTAAACTGCATTTACTTTGGAAGAGCTTTGTATGCTGTTTCTACTTATTTGTGGGACTTTGGTTTTAAAGCACAGTGTTTTCCCTCAAGACTGCTTCTACCTTTACTGATACTGATCCAACTCCTGGAATTACGCCTGTGCTCTATTGTATAGCCAGTTTACACTAAAAGTTTTAAAGCAAAGTGTCTTCCCTCAAGACTGCGTCTACCTTTACTGACACTGCTCCAACTCGTGGAATTACACCTGTGCTCTATTGTATAGCCAGTTTAGACTAAAAGTTTTAAAGCAAAGTGTCTTCCCTCAAGACTGCGTTTACCTTTACTGATACTGCTCCAACTCCTGAAATTGCACCTGTATTCTATTGTATAGCCAGTTTACACTAAAAGTATGTTCTAAGCTCATACCACAAAGTAGTCTTACTTTGTCTACTATACAGGATATCTGCATACCACTGAGAGCACCCCACCCCCCATATTCACCTGTTTAGAAACCTTGCCTCTGTCTCTTTCTTTGCCATCTATAAGTTAGTCACTACCCTAGTGTCAACTCTAAGTTAGCTATACTCTTTTTGTGTTTCTGTTTGTTTTTTCCTTTTAACTGGTTTTATCTTACTGCAAATACCTGTGTATACCTCATTACATCTCTTCCTTCTCTGTCTAAACCTCCCCTCCATCCAGAAACCTTTAATGCCCTCCTCTCTAAAGTAAACTGGAAATTCCTTACCCAACTCCCACTAGAAGCAGTCCTAGCGTTCAACTCCACCTTCCTTAGCATCTTAGACTCACTTGCTCTTCCTCGCAAAGTCCGAATTAAGTCCACCATATCTCCATGGCTTTCAAAAGCCTCTCATACCCTTATAACTAGAGACAAACTATGGAAGAAAATGGTCACAAACTAAGCTCTCTGCAGACTTTCAAAAATATAAAGAACTCAGAAATCTGACAATAAAACATAAACAAAGATAAAAAGGACTTCTATAACATACCTCCCACAGCCCTAAAATCTAATCCTAATAAATTCTGGAAAGTACAGTTGTGTACATAAATGTGGATGTTCCAGTGTATTCACTGTTGCAGTCATTACATTTGGGTAATCTGCTGGCAGGTTGCCCTCAGTCGGCCTGAATAACAAAGTATTGGGTCCTGCATCGGTTGCTGTCTCCGCTTCCATGACGTCAGGTCGTCAGGGGTATAAAACATGCAGCCGACGCCATTTTAATCAGTTTTTCTTGCCCCAGATGTCAGGTGCCCCCCAAATGGGGAGCAAAAAAAAACCAAAAAAAAAAAAAATATATATATATATATATATATATATATATATATATATATATATATATACTTTAGAACACAAAAAAATTACCTTCAGCTAAATGCAAATACACCACAAAGGCTTTTGAGCATAGTGAAGGAAAGAAGTGGTATAATAATAGAGAAAAAAGGGGTCTGGAGGGTGGGTAACCCAGACTGCAACAGTGAATACACTTGAACATCTACATTTATGGTAAGTTTACACAACTGTACTATGTTCTTTGTGTTTCACTGTTGCAGTCATTACATTTGGGTAGAATCCCAAAGCTATGGATGGGAGGATGGAATTAAACAGCATTAGGAGCAGCTATAAGGCCCTGCAGGACTGCAGTGGCAAAGCCTGCCCTGGATTTAGAAAAGAGAGGTAAATGATAATGCTTTGTGAATGTATGAACTGAGCTCCAAGTAGCAGCTTCTAGAATGTCTCTGGTAGGAACCTCTCTGAGAAAGGCTGCAGAAGTAGAAGCAGCCCTGGTGGAATGGGATCTGATCCCCCTTGGGCACAGGTTTACCATGGTGCAAGTAGCAGAAATGAATACAATGCCTTATCCATTTTGAAATAGTCTGCTTTAATATAGCCTTCCCCTCTGTTCTTGCAGCAAATGCCACCAGTAGTTGCTCAGACTTTCTTAGATATTTTGTCCTGTTTAAGTAGAATCTTAGCTGTCTGTGTACATCCAATGAATGCAGAATCCACTCCCCCTTGTTCTGCGGATTTGTAAAAAAAGTTGGCAGGTGAATGGTCTGGTTAAGATCCACACTGGCTACCACCTTAGGCATAGGTTCATAGGTTGGTACTAGGCTATCGGCCCTAGGATCTATTCAAGCCTAGCCATAACAATTCCCTGGATATTTCTTCCCACAATATTTACTTCTCGGGGCCCGTGTCTAGTAGGGTGGCTAACATGATCCCCAGGGTGAATTTCCTATCTCCCATCCAATCATCAAGGTTCCTTTTGAACAGAGCAAATGAGGCGCTCTGCTTGACATGTATGGGCAGTCTATTCCAGAGTATGGGGAGTCTCTGGGTCAGGAACCTATCCCTCCAGCATGTTTTGTTCATTGTGATGACAAGGTTTAGATCCCTGGAGCGTGTGGCTCTGAGGGATTGGGATTTCTTTATGTGGAGCATGTCCAACAGCTCAGGGTTTGACATGGCCTAGTATGTTAAGCAGAGATCGCCTCTGAGTAGACAATATGCCACAGAGTATAGCTGGAGTTTTTTTAGACGGTCAGCATATGGCATCTGCTTTAGGCCTGTGATTCTTTTAGTGAGGTATTTCTGTGGCCTTTCCAGCTGTTGCAGATGTCTTGTGAGGTACATACCAAATGGGGCATTATACTCTATAATTGGTCTAATGAGGGATGAGTACAGTGGGACAATGACCTCCTTTTTTCTGGATGAAAAGCCCTTAGTGATGAGGTGTGCCACATAGAAGGATTTCCTGACTGTTGTGGTGATGTGGTTATCGAAAGTGAGACCACTGTCCACCTGTGTCCCTAAGTCTCTCATCACACTTTCGATGTTTAGCGTCCTGCCACCTATGTGGTAATTCATGGGTACATGTTTTTTTTCCAAAGGGGATAACTATACATTTCTTGGCATTAAGCTTGAGCCCATGGCTCTGGCACCAGGCATCTGTTTCTGTAAGGCCTTTTTGTAGAATATCCACATAATTTGGGGATTCAATAATGGCTCCCAGTTTGCAGTTATCTGCAAACTTTGTTAGCCAGAGTCCCTTAGTGTTGGCCTGTACTTCAGAGAAGTAGATGCCAAACAAGTGTGGTCCGAGGACTGAACCCTGAGGCACTCCACTTGTCACTTGTCTGGAGCTGGATTTGGAGTCGGTTACTTTTACAGTCTGGGTTCTGTCAGTAAGCCAGTTGGCAACCCATTGAGTGACGTAGAGATTTATGCCCAGCTTAGTAAGTTTATCTACGATTCCAGAGTGGGGGATGGGGGATGGTGTTGAAGGCCTTGGCGAGGTCCAGATAGGCTGTGTGGTCCACCTTACCCTCGTCCACAGCTCTGGAAAATGATTCGAAGAAGTCAGTCAGATTCAGGAGACAAGATCGGCCCTTCACAAATCCAAACTGGGTGGAGTCCAGTGTTTGAAGGTTGCCAATGTCTTTGTTTGTTCCATGATAAAGTGTTCCATGCCCTTGCAGATCAGGCTTGTCAGACTGATGGGACAGTAGTTCCCTGGATCCAAGGCGGATCCTCCCTTGTGGAGTGGGATAACTGTAGCTATGTGCCACTCAGTGGGCACGAAGCCTGAGGTGAGGCTATGATTAAGCATGACACTTAGGTGAGGTGCCAGTTCATTTTGTAGTTCATGTAGTACACAGCCTGGGATGTCATCTGGTCCCATGGATGCTGTATTCTTAGCTTTTGAGAGTGCGGTTTCTACCTGTGTGGCCATGATTATCAGAATTTGGCAATCTTTTGGTATTGAGATGAGCCCTTTAGGGGGTGAGAGGCGAGTGAAGTTGGCACTAAATCGATCTGCGAGGATATTGGCAATATCCTTGGGATCAGTATATTTAATGCAATTCTGTTGTAACTCAGAGCAGAAGGATTGGTCCTGAGGGTCACCCTGTCCGGGTAAAAGATAATCAAAGGCTCCACTGCCATGAGAGCATGTAGTTCTGAAACCCTTCTAGCTGAAGTGACTGCTAAAAGAAAGGCTGTCTTCCAGGAAAGAAATGTTATATCCGCAGTAGCAGCTGGTTCAGAAAGAGGTAGGGTGAGTTTTTCCAGCACAAAATTGAGATGCCATGCAGGAGTCGGTGCTCTCCTGGGAGGCCTTAAAGTTTTGTCCCCCCTGAGGAACTGCTTTAGCAGGGGATGAGGAAAAAAAGGGAGGCTCTGTGTTGTAATGAGCCGAGATGGCAGAGGCATGGATATTTATTGAAGAAAAAGACAGACCCTTGTGAAGCATCTCAGTTAAGTATTGCAAAATATGAGGAATATTAGGCTTTGCTGTGTCTATTGTGCTTGGTTCCAAGCACAGAATCTCTTCCATTTATCAGCATAAGATTTTCTAGTACTAGGCCTTCTAGCCTGCAAAATGACATCCATCACAGGTTTACTGAGAGATGCGATTGGAGAAATTAGCTGATTAGCCATGCTGTAAGATTCAGAGTTTGGAGCTGTGTGTGCAGAATTTGATAGTTCTGCTGAGACAATAGATGAGGTGTTTGAGGCAAGTACCACGGAGGAAAGTGCGACATATTCCTTAGAAGCGGGTACCAGTGTTGGCGAGGCCAGTCTGGAGCAATCAGAATCATTTTTGTTTTTTCCTGTATGACTTTTAGTAAGACTTTGGAGAGTAGAGGCAGAGGGAAAAAGGCATAGACTGATAGTTTTTTTTCCAGCTGAAGGATAGAGCATCCACTTTCCATGCTTTTTTGTGAAGAGTTCTTGAGCAGAATTCGTCCAACTGATAGTTTTGGGGAGAGGCAAATAGATCTATGTCTGGGCTCCTCCATTTTCATGTCAATTGTGGATCCAGTTTCCATTTGTGTGGGTCCATAAGGTTTCTGCTTAGGTCATCTGCCAGAGTATTTTGCTTTCCTGGCAGGAATTGAGCTTGAAGATGTATTTGGTAAGTCAAGGCTGTGTTTCACAAGGCCATGGTTAGTCTGCAAAGGGGGTAGGAGTGGGTACCCCCTGCTTGTTTATGTACCACATAACTGTGGTGTTGTCTGTCTTTATCAGTAGTTGTCCTGGATGAAGGAAGTCCTTGAAGGCTGTCAGTGCATTCTGTACAGCTAGCATTTCTTTCTGGTTGATATGTAGATGTATTTGATTTGGGCTCCATTTCCCTGAATGCATCTCCCTGCCAGATGAGCCCTCAAGCATAGTCTGATGCATCTGTAGTCAGGGTTTGGGTTGCAGGGGGTAGAATAAATGACATTCCCTTGTTTTGGTGACATGCCTCTGTCCACCAAAGGAACTCCTGTTGCAGGCAGGGAACGAGAGGAATCATTGTTGCCAGACTGTGACAATGTTGACTCCATAAGCTTTTTAGGTACCACTGAAGTTTCCTCAAATGCAGTCTTGCATATGGAATTAGTAGAATGCAGAATGCCATGAACCGAAAAGTCTGCAGAATTTGTCTTGCAAATAGCTGGGTTTTTGTTGCCACTTGTTTGAAGTATGTTGTCATTTGAATTTGTTTGTCTGGTGTGAGGCAAGCCATCTGGGCAGTTGTATTCAAGCTTGCGCCCAGGAATATAATGATTTGAGAGGGTACCAGTTGTGATTTCTTTTCATTTATGGTGTACCCTAGGCATGCTAGAAGCCTTTTTACAAATGTCAGATGCTGAAGAAGAGTGTCCTTGTCCTCTGCCTGAATGAGACAAACATCCAGATATGGATAAATCTGAATGCTTCTTTGTCTGCAAAATGTAATTACTGGTGCCAGGCACTTTGTGAAGACCCTGGGCGCAGTAGATAAGCCAAAGAGCAGTGCAGAGAACTGGTAATGCAAATAGCCTGCTTTGAAGCGGAGGTATCTTCTGCAAGATTCCCTGATTGGGATATGCAGGTATGCTTCTTTTAAGTCTAGAGTTACCAACCAGGCATTCTTGCCTAGCATAGGCAGTAGCTGTTGTAAAGTCAGCATTTTGAATTTTGGAATGTCCAGGAAAGTATTTAGAATGGATAAGTCCAGAACTGGACGCCATGATTTGTCTTTTCTGGGTACCAGGAAAAGCCTTGAATAAAACCCTTGTCCTTTTTCCTTTTCTGGTACTGATTGAATAGCCCCCATATCCATGAGGGACATGACTTGTTTCTGCGGAAATGAAATCTGTACCTCTGGGATACTATATTTAAAATCCACTTGTCCTGGGTAATTAGATGCCAATTTTGAGCATGAAGTGCTAGTTTTCCCCCCAAAGGGGCTGCCAAAAGATATGTGCTTGGAGATGGCAGAGGAAAGTCATTGAGACTGTTTACTGTAGGGTGGTGCTTTGCTACCTCCTGATTTGGAGGTGGAGGCACCCCATTGCTTTGTCCTGTAAGATCCTTGTGACTGAAACCTGGAGCCTTTGGAGCATCTGGGTTTGGCCTGAGCAACTCTGTTGGACACTGGAAAGGACCAGTTTTAGTAAGCCAGTGTCTACTGAACTTGGGTGGCTGCACTTGCAAGAAATCCTTTACAGTTTGCATAGATTTAGCTTTGTCTTCCATCTTTTTTAAAACCTCTTCTGCCTTATTACCAAACAGACTGTCCTGCTGTAAAGGAGCATCCAACAATTTAGCTTTAACATGATCAGGCAGATTTTGCTCCTTGAGCCAAGCATGCTTTCTTATCACAGATCCAGTTATGGTGGCCCTGCAAGAGGCCTCCAAGGAATCAAAACCACATTGCAAAGTATGCTTTCCAACTTGTTCTGCTGAATGCAATAAATCCTGTAACTCTTTATTTTCCACACAATCAGAAATCAACATAATTTTCTGTTTCAGTAAGCCCATAACATGCTGTTGATATTTAAGCATATGAAACTGGCAGTTTAAAGCCCTGATTGCCAAGGTTGCAGACGTATAAACCTTCTTACCCCATCTATCCAGTGCCCTGGAGTCTCTATCTGAAGGGGTAGGATTTTTGGCTGTAGAAGCCTTAACACCCTTGGGACCCTGAGAAATAGTTTCAGGGTCAGCAGCAGGATTTTTTAAAATAAATTTGTGGGAGTCAGGAACCCTGTAATATCTGTCTGGCTTACTAGGAGCCAGAGGCAGGGAATCAGGAGCCATGCTTGATTCTGATAAAACATCATCAACAATGTCTAATACAGGAGGTATAGCTAAAGGCCTATGCTGAGGAAGAAGAAGGAAATCCCTAAGCCTCTTTTTGGATTCTGAGAAGTCCTGACTCTCCCAATGAAAATGTTCCCTTAAAGTATGCAAAGTCTCTCCAGAAGAGAAATCCTCAGGAGGAGAAGCAGAAGGGATGGATTCCTCTGCATCAGAGTCCTCATAAGGTGGGACAGAAAATTCCTGATCAGAAGAGGAATCAGAAGAAATGGAAACCTGATCTGAAGATTCATAATCAGTGCCTTGCCTAGGCCTCTTAGTGGGGGGAGTTTGGAACCCCTGATCAAGGTAATTAAATCCTCAGCCATTTTGCTCATTTGTTTTTTAGGCATAGAAGTAGGTTTTGGCCTTGTTTTTGATGATGGCGTCGGTTTAATATACAAATGTTGAGGCCTGAAAACACCCTCAGAAGCCGGTGCCCGCTCAGCGGCTCTGGACCCATCCAAGGGAGAGACATCCAAGGGTTCAATACTTGCAGAATTTCGTGGCAGTCTCGGTAGAGGCCTGCGACTCAAAAGTAGCAGGCATCAGAGGCTGCGAAAGCACCTCACTGAGTACTGGCGAACCGGAGACTGGCTTAGGAGAAGCTTCGTCATCGGTTTTGGACCTCGACGGTCTGTCTCTGTCTTTTCCTTGTGTTTTTTATGAATTCCGGTAGTCGGATTGCTGATGGACGACATTTCGGGATAGTTAAATCTTGAACCAAAGTATTTAGAAGCAAAAATATACTGACGCTTAATAGTGCGTTGGTTAAATTTAGCACAAAACTGACAGCAAGGCACGTTGTGATCAGGGCCTAGGCAAGGAATACAGTACAAATGAAAATCCTTATGAGGTATTTGCTTCCCACAATTAATACAATTATTAACTTTTACTGACATCGGTAAGGAGCAAGAAAAAGTTTCCCCAACAGGGTACTTAGCTTTAGTTTGAAGACTTTGGTTCTGAAACTCGAAAACGAAAATTTCAGGAGTCGGCTGACCGGCACTTGCGAACTGCTTCTGCTTCAGGCACCGCGCGGCAAGAAAGACTGCTTAAAATGGTGTCGACTGCATGTTTTATACCCACTGACGACCTGACGTCATGAAAGAGGAGACAGCAACCGACGCAGGACCCAAAACTTTATTCAGGCCGACTGAGGGCAACCTGCTAGCAGATTACCCAAATGTAATGACTGCAACAGTGAAACATGAAGAACATCTCTATTAACCAAATATTACATCCCTGTAATCTTAGCTCCCCCAATCCATGCCCAGACAAGACATCTGAAGAAACTGCCACTATCTTCAATACCTAAGCTACTGAACTCTAACCCAAACTCCTCTACTACTAACATTTCCTAGTTTTCTGAACCTACTCCTAATACTATCTCCTCAAATACCTTCTCCCTCAAACCTGTATATACTAGCTACATCAAAACTCTACTCTCTAAATTAAAACCATGCTCAGCATCAGCTGACAATATTCCTTCCACTTTTCTTCTACTAGCAGCTGACTCACTTGCTCTCCCTGTATCTATCCTAATTAATCGCTCTATCTCTGAATCTAAAGTCCCTTCCATCCATCTGGAAACAATACTACATTCTACCTATACACAAAGGAGGTAACTCCTCTGATATCTCCAAATTTAGACCTATCGCTATCCTCTCCCCTCTCTCTAAAGTACTACAAAAATGTATTCATAAACAAATTATGCAGTATCTAATACAGGAAAATCTGCTTACACCCACTCAACACAGCTTCAGACCCAAACATAGCACTACTACAGCTCTATTATCTTCAACACTCTCTCTACAGCCATGGACAACCATAAACTTATTTCTTGCCTATTCTTGGACCTCTCAAAAGCTTTCAACACTATCTCACACTCTCTTCTGCTGCAAAAACTGCATAACCTCAACTTCTCCTCTGATACTGTTGCATGGTTCTCCAGCTACCTCACTGATAGATCTCAATCATTGAGATGGCAGTCTGCACTCTCCCCTCCTCTCCCTGTCAAAATGGGTGTACCTCAAGGGTGTATCGTAGGGCCTTTACTTTTTAATATCTTTACTAATCAGCTCTATACCTCCTGTCCTCAGTCATCTTTAGTGCAATACGCCGATGACTCTATAGTCATCACCACAGCCAACTCTCCCTCTAAGCTCTTCTCAGCTACTCAGGCATCTTTTAACTTAGTTGAAACATGGCTCTCCAACAACCAGCTCATCCTTAACCCTAAAAAAACAAAGCTGTTACTCTTCCTACCTAAAAAGTTCAACAATATTTAACCCTCCTTCTCCATACAGTCCCTTAACAACACTCCCATTCAGGATTAAATCCAGTACTAAGCTCTTAGCTGTAACCATCGACGATCAGCTTAAATTTGACTTACATGTTAATAACTGTATCAAAAAGACTAATTCAAAACTAGGGCTCCTTTATCGTAACAAGAAATTCCTTACCTCTGGAGCCAAGATTACTCTTTCTCTTACCTACCTTTTACTAAGTCTAATGTACAAGTCTCATTCTCACAAATCTTAACTCAGCACTCCTAACCTAACTTGAATCTACCTACAACAAGGTAGCTAGATTTGCTGCCCAACAAACCTACAAATCATATCACTGTCTCTCTCTAAAACACCTAAACTGGCTTGAATTACCCCATCAGCTTCTTCTCTCTCAGCTCCAGATCATCCATTCTATCCTATACCAGTCTTCCTACTGCCCAGCACTATCCCCTCTCATCTCCCATTATTCTCCCTCCAAACCTCTATGAAGCTCTAACCAAGACATACTACAAATCTACAAACACAAATCTAAATGGATGCAACATGTACAGCTATCACCCCACTATTGCCTGGAATAGGCTCCCACTAGAAATCAGGACCCTTACACATCCTAAACAATTTAAGACAGCCACCAAACAGCACTTTAAAAGTCACTGGCCCTGCCACTGCACTTTCCAAGAGCCCGTTTTCAGTGG
Organism: Protopterus annectens; assembly: GCF_019279795.1. NCBI lineage: Eukaryota > Metazoa > Chordata > Ceratodontiformes > Protopteridae > Protopterus > Protopterus annectens. Next base: position 973,801,283 of record NC_056735.1, on the reverse strand, counting down.
AGGCCTGGGGAGAAAAGCTCCATATTACATACAAGTAAAGAAGAAATTATACAATTCATATTACATACAAGTAAACAAAAATGAAATTATACACAGTAATGTGAAAAAGTACAAAAGAATAATAGCAAGACAAAAACAATTCTTAAACATATTTACAAAGTTGTTTAGAGAACTATTTATACAATAATTAAGTTGGTAGAGGCAAGAGAATAGCGTTTACTCAGTTAATAAGAGTTCACAATTATAGCGAAAACAGTTATTAGATGAAGGATAGAAATTTGAAGGTTGTAGTGTATTTAAGTTTTAGCAGAAATGGAAGAGATAAGGGTGGGAAGTACACTGTTAGTAGAGCAGAGATTACAGTTTCTGGAGTATTCTTAGAGAGGGGGTTGAGTGATAGTAAAAGTGGAGTTCACACATGGAAGGTGTGAATGCCATAGTTAAACAGTATCAGCTAGTGTAGATAGTAAAGATTAATTGTTCTCAGTAAGGCGGGATGAGGTCAAGGACTATATACAGTATTTACATTATATATACATTTAAGGCAGAAATGCCTAAGGTAGAAAAAACATTTGAGTTAGAGGGAGGCAGAAGTATTGGAGGTCTTTAGATTTATAGTGAGGTAGCTGTCTAGGAGGACAGCCTAGGGTGGAGGAATATGTAAAGAGGCAGCTGTTTAGGAGAGTAGCCTGGGGTGGAGAAGTACGTAGCGAAGTTGTATGAGGAAGCAAGCATAGATGAGTTTAAGCAGGTTAAGTAGGGAGAATACAGTTACATTTCCAATGCTGGGCAAGGTAGGAATGAAGCTGAGTTTTAAAGTATTCATAGTTTTCAGAGAGTCTAAGAGAAGAAGGGAGGGAGTTCCATCTTTTGGTTAAGGAAGAAGATAGGAAAAGTTGACCAGCGGGACGTGTAGGTTTGTATACAGAGAGGAGAATCTGGTGTGCAGATCTCAGGGCTCTCTGGGGGATGTAAAAGGGTAAGATGTTTGCTAGAGCAAGGCATAAAGTTGGTTTGAAAATTAGTTTGTAGGCAGTACTGAGTTGAAGGAAGTTGAGTTGACTGGGAAGTTCTAGCCACTATAGCAGGTGGAGAGATGTGCAGTGGTGGGAGGAGTGATTAGCTTTTGTTGCGAATTTAGCAATTTTATTGTAATATGTTTCTAGTTTAGAGGAGATGGAAAAGGATAAGTTGGTAAGTAGGGAGCACCATATAGAAGAGAATGTAGTAAGTAGATAGTGGCAAAAGTTTGTCTGGTAGAAGAAGAGAGGAACTGGGAGTGTCTATATAGCATGCCAAGTTTCTGGTTAGTTTTTTTAATGTTTAGCTGAATATGTGTGTCAAATTTTAGGTGTTCATCTATGGTTACTACAAGTAGTTTAGCAGAAGGGACAGTTTCTATAGTGGAGTTAGTATGGCTAAAGATACTGAAAGATTGTTAGTCAAGCTGGAGGGTTTTTGAGGGGGAGAAAAAAAAATTGGATTTATTATCATTTAGGGAGAGATGATTTTGAAGCATCCAGTTTTCTGTGGTTGAAAAGGCCAACTGAGTTTGTGCTAGGAGGTCAGGGAGATTAGGAGCAGGGCAAACTGATGTTAAGTCATCTGCGTATTGCACTATTTTAGTGTTAGGCATGGCAGCACAAAAATCATTAATAAATACATTGAAGAGCATTGGGCCGAGTATGGATCCCTGGGGAACTCCAGTTGGGGTGGGTAGGAAGGTTGAGGTGCCAATTTGCCATTTTACAGCTTGGGATCTATTAGATAGGTAGCTGTTGAACCATGATAGGGTGTTCTGTGAGAGATTAAGATTAGAAAGATGATTTAGAAGCTGGGTATGAGAGACCGTGTTGAATGCTCTGGAAAGATCTAGAAGGATAGTGGATACAATTTCTCCAGAATCACGGGCATGATTTACTAAGACTAAGAAAGAGAGAAGAGCAGTTATTGTACTATGTTCAGGATGAAAACCATGTTGTGTTGGGTGAGGAGGTGATTACTGGTAAGGTAAGGCATGAGCAGGAGGTGGATGCATTTCTCAAGTATTTTTGAGATTGGGAAGAGAATGGCTATTGGACGGAAGTTAGAGGTGGTATTATTTTTACCTCCTTTATGGAAGGAAAGGATGAAGGCTGCACACCACAGCTTGGGGACATCTCCTGTATGGATCTATTGATGAGAATGCTGATGGGGACGGCAATGCCATCAGCGGCAAACTTTAGATAGAGAGAGGGAATATTGTCTGGGGCTGAGGAGCATGACTTAAGTTTAGAGAGAAGTTTTTTTTTATGTAGGTTGTGGAGATGGGCTTTAGATGAAATGTGGGGGGGTTAGGATTGGGGGGTTTGGAAGATGTGAGGGATGTGGGTTTGAGGAGAGAGGAGGAGTTGTGATTGGGGAAGGTCTTGGAGAGTTCAGCTATGGAGTTGGTAAAGAAGGAGTTGCATAGGGTGGCCAATTCAGTGTCAGTTTTACTGGTGTCAGGACAAGGGTTGCTTTTTGTACCGGGATTTAGTAGAGAGTTGATAGAGGTGCAGAACTGTTTGGGGGCTTTGAAGTGATTGGTCTGGAGTTTAGTGTAGTAAGACTTATCTGTTATGATGTGTTTTTTGGTTAGGTTACAGAGATGCTTATATTTAAGAAGCATTTCAGGAAGTTTGTATTGGTGATATAGTTTCCAGGTCTTGTCTCTTTGTTGCATTAGTGTTTTAGTATCCTTAGATAGCCAGGGGGCAGGGTTGGATTTTATTCATTTAGTTCTAGGTGGGGCATGGGAATTTAGGATATCTAAGAAGGTTGTATTGAAAAAATCTACAGCGTTATCTAGAGAAAGGGTCCTTAGATTATCCCATTTCGTTAGTTTGAGGGTGTGAGAGAAAGGAGAAGGATTAAAGTTAGTGAGGTTGCGAGTATGGATGTATTGGTGAGGGTGAGGTTTCAAGTGGGTTGCTCGATGGATAGCAGGGTAGTGGTCACTCATGGTGTCTGGTAAGGTACCTGAGTGTAAGATCTTATATGGGTGGGAGGCATGGATCCAGTCCAGAGTGGAACCTGGGGGGTTGTTTTCATTGGGTCTGGTGATGCTATTTATTAGTTGAGTGACATTAAAAAGATTAACAGATATAGATGGATTGGAGCCATTGATTTTGTTCCAGTCGATGTTCATGTCACCTAATATGCAAGTCTCGAGCTTAATATTAGTTGAAGCCCACAGAAGAATGTCTTCTAGGGTGGTAGTGTTGTTACCAGGGGGAATATAAAGGGCCATAAGACAAATGCTTTTAAAGTTGCTTAGTTTGAGTATTCCTATGACTAATTCTGCATTATTGAATTGAGGAATGGGACTTTGGTAAGGAGAGATGAAGTGTCGGCTTGAGTAAATTAAGGCTACTCCTCCACCTTTTTTGTTTGGGCGGTCACATCTAAGAGCCTGAAAAGCCTGGGGATAGGATTTCACAGTTGGAAATCTGGGGTTTTAGCCAAGTCTCAAAGACTGCTATGTCTGGCACTGTATGGTATAGCCAAGCATGGAAGAGGGTTGTTTTGTTCTTTAGACTCTGAGTGTTTATAGTAAGACATTTTAGGAATTTTTGGTTAGTAATATTGGATGAGATAGGAGAGGATTGGTGGTATTGGCTATGATAGGGGGAGTGGGGTTGGTATTAGTTTTAGGTCCGGAGTTGGGGTGAATATCTCCTGTTAGGGAGAGGCAGTAAGAGGAGGTGAAAAGTAGCTGTAGTTTGGGCTTAGTTGATTGTGGGAGGTTATAAAGTGATTTGGGTGAGTGACACTTGAATGAATTGAATATAAGTTTTAGTTTAAAGTGGTGGAGAATATTTGGTTAAAATAGAGAGGGGGATATATAGTCAAAGTGGGATATTGATTATTGACACGTTATAACATTGTATTGCTACTTAATGCTTTGTAATAATCCTGTAACATTGCTGTTTAATGCTTTCTCCCCGGGCCTCCACTGAAAAAGGGCTCTTCAGCTCAGTCGGACAATCCCGGTCAACAAATGTAAAATAAAATAAATAAATAAAAAATAATCTCTTTGGCAGGAGAAATCACCCAAGAAGCAGAAGAGCCAGAACCAAAATCTTTGAGGAACACTAACTCTTCCAGTGAAGGGTCTTTGGAGGACCAACCCCCTCTCTAAGAAGTTTCAGAATCTCCCTGAATGATTGGATGGGAGATAGGAAATTTACCCCGGGGATCATGTCAGTCGCCCTGCTAGACAGGGGCCTGTAGAAGTAAATATCGTGGGAAGAAATATCCAGGGAATTGTTATGGCTAGGCTTACATAGGCCCTAGGGCCGACAGCCTAGTACCAACCTATGAACCTATAAACATCCTCAAGGCAGTGCCTAGGGGAACCTTCTTCTTCATTGAAATCAGTGTCAGTGGTAGAAGATTCCCCGGGGGGAATCTAAGTCCCTCCTCTTGCACTTATATTTCTGGGGGACCTCTGCTGTGGGAGGTTCAGGACAAACTCAATCTGAGGTAGCTCGTTCTAGTCACAGGGATTATGGATAGGGCAGGAGCCTGTTTGCAATCTTTCATTTGTTGAGAATCTTGCTACCTGTTAAAGAATAATATCTATATCACATTTAGCACACCATTCCAGGATCCTTATCCTTTTTACACTTTTAATAATGCTATTCACATTTACTGAAAGCACTGTAAAATTATTACTTTTCCTTCTTTTTAAGTTTAAGGGAAGTATTTTAATTTTTTGTTTTCTTATTTATTTATTTTTTCCCGCAAATTACTATTTTTCTGAGTTTATGTACAACTATTTCTTGATCCTCAGAATCAGATTTTTTATTGTTTTCATTAACTGAAACGCATAAAACTATTCCTTACCTTTCTTTTTAGTCATTGGTGATGTATTTTTAAATCTTTTTTTTCTCACCCTTATCCTAGCACCTATCAAATTTATTTTGTTAGCATCCTTTATAGTCCATTCACAAACATCTGATTTATCACTTTCAATTTCTTATTCATTTTCAACACTCTCAGCATGTTACCTTCATCCTCCTGAAATATAACATTTTTATCTAGGTCATCTTTCATTACTTCATCCTCTTTTTCCTTAACACCTTTTCTTCCTATAATCAAACCACACACTTCACTTTTACATATTATGCAATCCTTTTCGCACATACTCATCATATGAACTTTTCCCCTTGCATTGTTTACATATTATTTTTATGCAATCATTTATTACATGATTGAAAACCACAAAAAAAATAATTTTGGCTGTCCCATACACCTAGATATAGATATTATTCTGTTACCGTCTATATATATATATATATATATATATATATATATATATAATACCTGGTAAATGCTTTATCCCATCTTTATCCTATCTTTTTCATACTTTAACATAACATCTATTTCCTACCCCCACCCCCATTCCAAATACCCCTCTCATCTTTATCTTTCACAGTATTAGAAACTGAATAATACATAAATGAAAAATAATCTTTAACATCTTTTAACTCAATTGAATCAGTTCAAAAGTGAACACACACTTTTTTAATCAAGTCCCATGCCCAGAAAATATAAATTCATTCCACGGGTAAGAGTCCTTTTTTTCTCAATTAAACAAAAATCTTCCATTAACTCTTCAGTTTCAAATTTTAAGTCACAAAATGTTTCTTTCCCCAAATAAATCTTGATTATTATTCTTTCTTCAACACCTTTTGTTCTTCCAACTGTATCAGCACATGATTTTCCAGACTGAATCTCACCTGTAGCCTTATGTTCATCCAACTCACAAATCATTTCCTTTCCACCCAAATCACTGTCCATTCCAAAAACCTCTTACCATCCGACCATGAAATCTCAAACTCTTCTCCAGGATCACCTTTGTTCAATAGACAAACTAGTTTTTCATCAAGCAAACCACCAGATGCTATTTCAGTTACAACAAATTCTTCAAAATTCTGAAGTTTAAAGTCAGACAAATACTATTTGTACTGGCCACTCACTTTTCAACAGTTTTCTGTCCGACTGACAGAACCACACTGCTATCACCAACATGACAACTCTCTTTCCCCTCCATTACTGCACAGCTTCTCATAGCTGCCTCCAAATTATGAATGGAAGAGAAAATGCAGCAGCAAAAAATAAGGGAAGTCCCCCAATAAATTTTACAAATTTCCCCAAGTAGTAGAAAAAACACCTCACGTTTCACGTGAAAGTGGGCTGCTAGTCTAGTGGGGCAAACCTGGTCAACAAAAAATAAATACAGAAATCCAAGGCTACTCTACAGCATTTCACTCAGTGAGTTTTCTGGATTCCAGCTAAATATTTTTGCAGCTGTCTAGTGCCTTACACACACAGAAAAACACCTAAAACAACATAACAAGCAAATTCCATTTTGTACTCACAAGCTCTTAGTTCTACCACACTCATAGGACACCTATCACTTAAAAATGTACATGGTCTCTCAAAAAGCTTCCCTCCTAGTATTTAATAAATGTAACTTACTTTTTCAGCTGTTCCCTCTAGAAGTTTTAAAGATATTGTTTTCAGATTAACAGTATTGCAGGATTCATTTAAGCAGTTGTAGACATAATATGATATGACTGGCAAAAAGCCATATTGATGTGATGCTCAGAAAAAATGTACTCAGAGTACAAACTGTATGCCTGGCTACACCCTTACCAACTTCCAAGCATGAAGTTAGAAACACAAGCTGTGATACCCAAAACACAAGCTCCAATACCCCAGTGTAACACCAGTGGAATTAAAAAAAAAAAAAACAAATGAGAAAGAAAAAATATACACAAATAAGAAGTTATGTACCTACCATAACGTTCCATGTTAGTTGTCTTCTTCTCTCCTTCTTTCTTGCTGGTTGGTTTCGGAGCCGATCCTCGGCTCCGACTCGGCCATCTTCAAAAGCTTGAGAGCTGCTTACTGGCTCGAGGCCCCCCCCATATCCCATGATGCCTGGCGCTAGATACCCAGATCTCGTTTGGTAACCTAACTACAGACATAATAATAACAATTATAATAATACAGTAAACTGTAGTAGGATACAGGAACCTACCGATGAGACTGACAGTCAGAAGTAATAGCCAGAGAAGACTCAGCCAGTGATAAACAAACCTAAGGTACTCTTCTCGGTCTACTAGGATAGGGGGATGGAAGGTGGGATGCAAGAAAGAAGGCGAGAAGAAGACAACTAACATGGAACATTATGGTAGGTACATAACTTCTTAATGTTAAGTTGTCTATCTCGCCTACATTCTTGCTGGTTGGGACAGCATCCCTAGCACCTCAATCCTGGGTGGCTCATTGGAAAAGACTCTTCAGAACAGTGGAACCAAAATCAGCTCTGCTCCTGGAAGCCACATCCAGCTTATAATATGAAATGAAGGTATGTGGATTAGCCCATGTAGCTGCCGCACAAATAGTTTCCATTGGCAATCTGGCCTGAAAATCCACAGAAGTAGCTAGAGCTCTGGTGGAGTGACCTTTGGGTTTAGCAGGAAGCTCTTTATTTCTTAACTGATATATAAAAGTAATAGTAGAAGACAACCACCTAGATAAGGTGACTTTTGACACTGGTATACCTTGTTTTCCCTCAGCGTAGGACAGGAACAACTGGTCTGATTTTCTGATTTGCTTGGTTCTATGCAAGTAAAAGCGTAGTTGTCTATGAACGTCCAGCTGATGTAACTTGTATTCTGCCTTGTTGGAATAATTTGGAAAGAACACAGGTAGTTCAATGGACTGATTCAAATTATAATCAGATGTAACCTTTGGAAGAAAGGAAGGGTTAGTCCGAAGAGAAACTCTATCATTGTGAAAAACTAGGTAAGGAGGACGAACACAAAGAGCCTGAAGTTCAGAAACTCTTTTGGCCAATGTAACTGCAACCAGAAGAAGGGCTTTCCAAGAAAGAAACTTCACGGAACAAGAAGCTGCCGGTTCAAAGGGGGGGTAGTATCAGGGAAGCTAAAATCAAATTCAGATCCCACGGAGGAGGGGGATCTCTTACTGGGGGCCTGAGTAGAGTGGTCCCTTTAAGAAAGGCTTTACAAAGCTTATGGGACATGATGCTTGAATCAGATAGGCCCATATGAAAGTTTGAAATTGCAGCTAGCTGAACTCTAATCGTGGCAGAAGAGGATCCAGCTCGAAAACGTTCTGCTAGAAATTCTAAAATATGGTGTACAGGGGCTGAGAAGGGATCTATATTCCTGGGTCTCTGCCCATAAGGAAAAACTTTTCCACTTACTAGCATAAGTTTTTCTAGTGGTCGACTTATGTGAGGATAAGATGATTTCACACACCGAGTAAGAGATGTTGGGAAGCCTGGCTAAGGTCGGAAGTGGGGAAACCAAGCAGTAAGCTGGAGAGATTGAAGAGATTGGTGTAGCCCACCAGATTGATGGATCAGGAGGTCAGGAATTGGGTCCAGGGTCCAGGGCTGCTCCAGAAGGTGATGATGCAGGAACGGGAACCAAATTTGTCGAGGCCAGTAAGGGGCAATGAGGATCATCTTACATCCCAATGTGGTAGCTGAATTAGTTTGGGAATCAGGGGAAATGGAGGGAATGCATAAAGAAGTCCCTGAGGCCAATCGTGAACTACAGCGTCTCTGGGGAAGTGTCCGGGAAGAGGGAGGAGAGAGAAGAAACTGTCGCACTTGCTGTTGAAGGGGGTGGCAAAAAGGACGCAGCAAGGCTGACCCCACTTGCGGAAGATTTTGTCCGCCACAGTCTGATTGAGAGACCACTAGTGAGGCATGAGAATTGCTCAGCACAGCCTGTCTGCTATAACGTTGGACTTCCCAGGGATGTGCGCTGCTATCAGAAGCCATTGGGAAGAGATCGCCCACTGCCAAAGTCTGAGTGCTTCTCGACATAAGGGGTATGACTTGATTCCGCCCTGCTTGTTGATGTACCATACTACTGACATATTGTCTGTTTGAATTGCAATGATCCCGGTGGGAAGAGAGTTCTAAAGAGCTTGAAACGCTAAAAGCATGGCTCTCATCTCCAAGACATTGATATGTAGATGGTGCTCGTGAGGCTGCCAGGTGCCTTGGACTGTTCTGCCCTGAAAATGCTCCCCCCACCCGATCAGGAAGGCGTCCGTGGTCACCGTAGCTACTGGGGGAGGAAGAACGAATGGTCTGCCCTGGTATAATGATGGGGAAACCATCCACCAAACAAGTTGGTTTTTGCATGACTGTGTGATCATTATCATGTGAGACATTGGGAGTGCTGGAAGGACCATTGTGTGAACAGCATCCACTGAAGAATCCTCATGTGAAAACGTGCAAGGGGGACTAGTATGACAGCAACTGCCATGAGACCCAATGTTCTTAGGACGAATCTGGCCTGAATCTTTTTGCATCCTAATAAGACCTGCACATGTCATCAAATGGCTAATACTCTGCCTACTGGGAGAGTCGCTGACATGTCCTTGTGTTTAAGTTTGCGCCTATAAAGGTGATAGATTGACAAGGCGACAATGCAGACTTTTCGAAATTTATTGTGATGCCTAGAGTAGAGCACGTTTGGATGGTGTAGTCTCTGGCTCGCAGCAGGTGATGCCTGGTGGTTGCAGTAAGGAGCCAGTCGTCTAAATATGGAAACACCTGGAATCCTTGCCGTCTCACGAGCGGTGACTACTGCCAAACATTTGGTGAACACCCTGGGGGCTGTGGTGAGAGCAAAGGGCAGAGCTCTGAACTGATAATGACTGGCTCCCAGCCGGAAGCGGAGGAATCTTCTGGAGCGTCTGTCCATTTTGATAAGGTAGTACACGTCCTGAAGATCTATGGAGCACATCCAATTGTCCTGACCCAGAAAGGGTAAAATGGACTGTAGCGTCACCATCCGGAACTTCGTTCTTTGAACAGACCTGTTTAGTCTGCTGAGATCCAGAATGGGTCTCCAGTCCCCTGTCTTTTTTGGTACCAAAAAGAACTTTGAGTAAATTCCGGATCCTTGTTGGTCTGTTGGGACTGACTGGATGGCTCTTTTTCTTAGCAGTTTTGAAATTTCTTGAACTGCTTGATCCCTTAGATTGGGTGGAACATCTGGAAGGGATTTGTTGGAAAAGAGTGGGGTGCGAAAGAAGGGGATTTTGTAGCCTTCGGATATGATAGAAAGTACCCATTTGTCTTGTGTTATACTTTGCCAGGTTTTTGGGTACAGCGATAATCTTCCCCAGACTGCCTCCGAAGGTGGACAGTCGGGCAGCACTTCAGGGATTCTGGAAGAGCTTGTCAGAGAAGGATTCTCTTTGGCCCTGATTTTGCGGACCCCCTCTGCCCCTAGGGCGGCGTCTATTGTTGTTCCCTCCTCTGCCCCTGGAGGGGAACTCTCCATGTGTGTCAGGCACGGCTCCCTGGGGTTTCCGGAACCACATCTTCCCACTCTTCTGACCCTTGGGATACGGTCTTGAAGGAGTGTAAAAACGGACTCCAACAGCAGAGAGAGTCTTGCCTTCCAGCTCACGCCTGGTAAGGGTATCCTTCACCTGTGGTCCAAACAGAGCAGAACCATCAAAGGGGGTGTTGGTGAAAGATGCCCTGAAGGGTTCCGCAAAGTTGCATAACCGCATCCAAGCGTGTCTCCTCAAAGCCACACCTGTGCCTGCGGCCCTACTCGCTCCATCGGCTGCATAAGAGATGAGCCGCATGGAGGAGTTTACTACGGAATTTAGAGTCGCCAGCTTGGAGGCAATCTTAGCCTGAGCCCCTGCAGCTGATGGATCTTGAAGGGTTTATCCTAGCTCTTTAAGGAGATCCCTTTGAAGGTGGGTAAAATGGCACAAATAGTTCAGAGACCTCATGGAAAAGGTCGCTGAGGAAAACATCTGCTTTCCATATCTGTCCATCGTCCTAGATTCTTTATTAGGGGGATGGACAGACGAAAAAGTTTCGGCCAACTCCTTTTTAGTGGCCACTGCTACCACCATGGCATCAACGGGAACACGCTTGGTCACAAATTGCTTGTCTTGAGGGGCAGTAATGAATTTTGTGGGCCTGCAGGGAGTTGGTTCCATTGTGTCTGGAGCTGACCATGCCTTTCAAGCCACCACAGACATCAGAGGATCGAAAGGCGGAGACACCCAGGAGGTGGAGGGTTGGAAAACAAACGCGTCCAGGAATACCGACTCATCCTCGGAAGGGTTAAGGGCAGTCCAGTTCCCCCTCTCCCTAAGGATTTCAAGGATGTCTGAGAAGGAGACATCCTCAGAGGGGGATCTCAAGGACCCTTCTGACTCCTCCAAGTTGGTATCTGAAGTGACAGACTCAGGGGAGTCAACATGCTTCCTCTTGTATTTCCTCTTTCGAGGGGGCTCCTCTGAATGAACGGGGGAGGCCTCAGAAGAGGAGGATACACCCAATGGGGTGCCCTGGAGCACTTGTTCCCCACACTTGGGGTCTGGAGGAGGGGCAGAGGCAGGAGCAGGCACCATGGGGGGAGGTGCCGGTGAGGCTGACTCAGATGCCAGCACACTCCTCATGACCTCGAAGGCGCCCCTTCCTGATACCGGAGAAGGCTCCTGCTCTGAAGAGACGGGTGGCTCCGAAGCCGATGTAGGAGCCAAACTCACCTATGCCGAAGCTCCGAGAAGAGGGAGAATGGGGTCGGACAAGGGTCCGATGCCACTCACCCCCTCTGAGCTGACAAGGGAGTCCCGGCACCCAGATCCCTCCAAGGACGGCACTATGGAAGAGATCGGAGCCGACGACAGAACCGAAAGGGGAGGTATCGGTGCTGACGGACCCACGGTTCCAGCCTCAGCATGCTCCGGCTCCGAACTCAAGGGATGAGTCGAAGGAGGAACTATTGCATAAACTGGTAGAGCCGAACCCTGATGAAGGGGGCTGGATAGCATTTTTGCCAGGGCCTGCGACTTTAAAAGTCTGCTCACCACTCTCTGCAAATCATGGTCAGATAGCCTAGACGACCGAGAAGAGTGGGATCAATGACTCCGCTCAGATTGCAACAAGGGTTATCCTGGAGCCGAGTGTATCGACTCCAAGGATGGTGACCTGGAGCATTTTCGACTCCCTGACGGTTCCGACAGAAGAGTCGGGGCCGACTGGGAGATAGGTACTTCGGCTCCAGTCGGAGCCGAAGTTGACTTAGAGATAGGTACTTTGGTTCCAGTCAGAACCGAAGTTGAAGCAGAAGCCATACCCGGCGACGGCTCTGAGCTGGGAGCCGACGGCTTCGATGGCCTAGAAGGTTTCACTGACTGAGTCTTGGCCGGTGATCCTTCAGGTTTAAGCAAACCCCTAATTATAAGCTTATTCCTACGCTCCTGCAGGACTCTTGGACTAAAGGCGTGACACACTGAACAAGAGTCCTGCAGGTGTAGGGAACCCAAGCAGTAGACACAAGAAGTGTGACCATCTGACAGAGACATTTTCTGACAGCACGAGTCACACTTCTTGAATCCCGACACTTTTGTGTCTTTAGACATTCCTGTAAAGGAAAATCAAATACAAAGAACAAGTACAATGGAAAGTAAGTAACTGGAAAAACACACACAATCCACACAAGTTACCACACCCTAACAGCACACACACACTATATAATATAAGACCTACAAACTACCACAATTTCTAATTAAACTTTTGTCTACCTTAAAAAAGAAAACAATGATAAGCCTCTAACTAAAACGGCTTACCTTAAAAAGGCAAACGGGAGTGGGGGAGGGAGAGGAAAAACTCTCTAAGGAGAAAACAAGTTTTTTTAAGGGGGATTAAATACTAACAAATTACCACAGAACCTACAACTATGCTATGACTATAAGTATATATCTAATAAATACAAAAAGTCCTAAATATTATGAACAAAGTGAAAAAATACGACTTGAGCCAGTAAACGCAACCTCGTAGCAGAAGCAGCAAATGAGATCTGGGTATCTAGCGCCAGGCATCATGGGATATAGGGGGGGCCTCAAGCCAGTAAGCAGCTCTCGAGCTTTTGAAGATGGTCGAGTCGGCTCCGAACCCAACCAGCAAGAATGAAGGCGAGATAGACAACTTAACATCATAGGTTACACCTTTACATGGCTCACATAAAAAGTACTGCTCTATAAAGGGTAGTGAATAACTGTAAGACACTGAATGGGCATGCAATACACAAAATGATGTTTGGACTGAAAAAGGAATGAGATAAACAAAGAAATTGTATGATATATGCACAAAGATGACGATACATGACAAGCTCAGACATAATACAAAGGCTCAGTTTAACAACATATTCCAAGTTTATGCTTAGTAAAATACCTAACTTCATGTTGCTCTTTTGGATATCAGAATCAAAACAATTCTGTTCAAATATGCCCTTGTTTTAGAAGTTACTTCAGACATGACTATTTACTGCAATGTTTATGTTATGTTGGTTTTACAAGAACAGTAAGCTGTACTAGCTAGAAATTTTGGCCCGGTGGTACAAGGACAGGGCATTCAGCAGTTGTACTACCAGTGACATGGGTTTACTTATGATTTCAGGTGGTTGGCATAAGGAAGCCACCTAGGACCTCCTTACCCTCTGCAGAAAGAGGGTATGAAATCTCACTCTTCATGTCTGCCTTTTAACAGAAAATGGAAGACAAAAATTTCAACAGTGCTGCTAATCACAACATTTCCCCACAAAACAACCACCCTACACACAGACAAAGGCACACACAGTCACACACACAAACAATGGCAACCAAGTATGAGGAAGTAATACATATGCAGTAATGTGCTCATGCATAACAATATTGCAGGCATTGTATAGCAAAGTGCAAGGGGATTGAATAGGGTTACATTTAAAAATAAATCCCTGTCATCCATACACAGTGGTTGTTTTGGGAAGATGCAAGTACATGTGCCTCTTCATTTAAGAAATCACAGCTAGCTACCTGGAGTACTCACCTTTTCTCTAACATGCAAATATGTGATCAGTCTCATTCCTGTTTTTGTAAATGTCTAGATCAGCCTCACTGCTGCTTCTGTCAATGTCTAGATCCACATTGGGTACAAATGACAGCTTCCACCTCTTCATCTGTTCCCCTACCTCTATCACACGGCATGGTTACATACATAAATCACACGTAATGGGCATTTAGTTGGGGAGAAGGTTGTCAATTAAGGCAGTGCATAAAAATATGTTTTTAAATCTATAAAGGAGAACAGCCCCAACATTCTTCTTCATTTATGATATTTTAGGCACAAATAATGTTAAGCAAATGTCCAGTTTCAAAAGTACAATTTGTAACTGAACATGGTTATATACTGATATGTGCAGAGTGCACTAAACATATTACTATATCCCCTCATGCTAGAAAGATGCTGATGTGCAATATTCTTATAATATATTATAATGCAGATATGCTTATACTGGTACATACATACACTGAACAATTAGCTTCATGGAGTAAATAGATGGTGGATTCAGGCCATCATGTCGTACTGTACAGCTGACTTCTTTCTGGTTCAAGCTTTGCACTGTAATGGCCTCAAGCCAACTTGTAACTGTTTTGGTTCCATTGCTATGATCTGATGTGGTACTGTTAATAAAAATATTGTCATGAGAAGGCACACTCCATGAAATGGTGGCAGCTGGTTTTCCAGAAGCTGCTGTGCATTTGGCTATGGTTGTCCTGTTACAAGAACCAATGACTCCAGGATTCACCTCTGATTTTACATTAGGGGGAACTGGAAAAGAGAAGATAGAAAATCAGTAGTGTACTTTATGTATAGCAACACATTTGTGTCTCAGAGCACATTTCCAGGCTTACTGTACAATAATATACTAATCCACAGGATAAGATATTCTACATATTTTGTTATTAAAAAAATACTTAAAGATTCACAAGTGCAGTTGTGTAAGGAACAGTAGATGTTCAAACAGGATCACTACTACGGTCATAACCTTAGGAAAATCAAAGCAATGTGAGTTCCAACAACCAGCCCAAATTCCACAGTTTTGCACCCTTTCCCCTGCCTAGCAGGCAGGGATGGCTGTTATGCTTATCTAATGGGAGGTGGGAGGGGTGCATGTACAGAGCACACCGGTTGTATTGATCTCCCTGGGGAAGTCCGCAGAGACAACAGCATGAGTGCTGCCTTGGGTTGAGTGGGGTGCCTTGCTAATGTCAAGGCCCATGTTGAATTAGGCATCCAGGCAAAGCTGATACCCAATGCACATCCCTTCACTGAGGTGTTGCAAACATGCACGAGGATGGGGAATTAAAGGGGAAATATACTCTCAAGTAGCAGCATGTTGCCGCACCAGGTGCCACTGTCTTTTCATCAGCCTTGAACATGGTTTAGAGATAATCCTGGCATGTAACTAGAGGCTTGGAGACCTGTGACAAGAACAGACATCCTGGGGGGAGGGTCACTGGCCAAATGCAGAGAGTGGAGAACTTTGAATACCATGTGGTAGACACCATATGATCAAAGTTCCGCAACTTCGAAAAAAAAAATTAAATAACAGAAACTTACCCTGACGAGTTAAAGCAGGGGGGCAAGCCCCTCTGCACCACCCACGAGGGGGGCGCTGCCCCCCCGCTACTTCAATATACCAACTCCGAGATCGCGCTACAGTGTAGGAACGTGAAATTGTCTCTTTCCGCACCGTACTCTGTTAAAGTGCAATCTCAGAGTTGGTATACTTAAGTAGCAGGTGGTGTGGGGGGCACACTTTTTAGGTTTTCAGTTTTTTATGTTAAAATTATTTTAAATGCAATTCAATGTTTTAATAGTTCGATGCATAAAGTTTAATGTTTATGCATTCAAACTATTAAACTTTTGTTATTATGATATGAACCCCTTGAGATTAGCATACTGTGTACAGCTCAATGTAAATTAGTTCACTTTCAGTTTATGTAGATAAAACAGCACTGTGCTGAATTCTATACTGGCAGAGCTCCCCATTTGAAGAGCCATAGTACTCAAAACTATTTAAAATCAGTCGTATGTGAACCACTGTCATTTTCAGCTCAGATTTAACAGCAAATGGAAAGAAACCCTGCAGCCAACTTAAAATTCATAAATTTCTACACCATTTCAGATACTTCAAGCTACTTGTAATTCAAATAACCCACAGGGCATTGCAGCGTAAATATTAACTTTTAGGTGTACCAAGCATATGTGTAATAGTCCCTCCCTAGCTGCAGGCACTCAGCCACTCAACAATGAAGGGTCACCACAAGACAATATTCCAAGGACTTTACATCCCCATGCTTATCTAAAGTACCTCATAGAAAGTACGAAACAGTGTCCCAGTAGGTAAAGAGGTGTCTCAGTGGGAAAACAACCTGGCCATGTCACAGGGCTCAGCCAATAATCCCCATCATTACTTTTAAATTCGTTTTATTCCCTTATGTTTAATTATGCGGCTTATGCTCATCACTGGCTCCAGTGTCATTTTTGTTATAGTTACCAGAACTTACCTCTGCTTTCAAAATAAAATTATTTTTGTTAAAACTAATATACGAGTACACAGTTCAAGCTTCAAGTTTATTTCTGTACTTAATTCATAAGCACATTATGAAACAGGACAAATAAGGACACAAAGTGTAATTTACTTACAAAACTGCTAGAACAATCACAAATTTACTGTATTAAAAGACAGACAAAAAATGGAAAAAAAAAATTGACACAAAAATTCAAAAAACATTCCACTTTTAGTAAAGACATGTAAACCTCATCATAAGTCTACAGTTCCTGGGCCTGACTAACAAGACCATTTCAAATACTGAGTGACAAAATCATGGCCCTCCACCTTCTTAACGAAAGTGCTTATCCTTTCTAAATAAGCAAAACCATGTAAGGAACCTGGCACAAACAAACATCTTCCTGAAACAAATCAAATAATTCATTCATCTTGTAGCAAAGGCAAGAATGCTTGCAACAGATAAATAGAAAATGCCAGGGCAGCACAATAACCCACTTAGTAACACTGTTACAATACAGACACGACAATACAAGTTTCACAGACTGAATTCTCACAAGCTGTCAGACTCATTAAAATAAAAGGCAAAGTACAAAATGTGTGATACAATGAAAATGCACAATGGAAATCATCTCTATGCAAAGGGGCCACTGGCCAAGTGGCAATAACCTGAATGAGAAAGAGAGAAAAACAAAGAATGAACACATACATTCTAGCAACAGTAAGCAGCCATCTAACAATCTTTGGATTTCAGCAAGCCATGGGAGCTCATCCCACTCAATAGGACTATAAGACCCAAGTCATAACCTGCTGGTCTAGTTACAAAATGAAACAGTCAGCTTAGTGGCCTTTAAACAAATGTTTAGGCTTGACTTGCAAGGAAATGTATTGGTCATAAAAACGTCATCATCCTGGTTATGTGTTACTATGATAAAGTTTAATAATGGTGCCTTACAGGGAGCATGTCAGTCTACCACATGGGCTAAACTCTTGGCTAGGCTTAGAAGGGCCTCAGGGCCAATAGCCTAATAACCTCTTGTGATCTTATGATCCTAATAAAGGTGATTTCAGCGAAGGCAAAGAAACCAAAGCCAGCTCACCAAAAGTGCAGACTGTCTTTTTCTCCACTGTTGTGCGACCTTGGAGTTGGTACATATAATTCAGGGGGGGGGTACCCCCACATGAGGGGTGGAGGAGGCTTGCCCCCCTGCAAAAAAAAAAAAAGTTTTAATTTTTACCAAAGGAGGTTTTAACAAACTGGTTTTGGTTTATTTATGTTCATCAAAAACCACCTTTGATAGAATGGCTTCAATCCTGCTTTATGATGTTGTATATTAAGCATATCACAAACTCATTCACAGCGTAATATTGAATGTTGGAGTATGCATTTGTACTTTTAATGTACACTTTTCTAACTGCAATTACAATTTAGGCAGACACAATGGGCAATGACAGGTAATCCACTGTACAAAAGTACAGTTTTGTACCTACCATAAATGTAGATGTTCGAGTGTATACCCTGCTGCAGTCATCACTCTTGGATTATCCTGCCGTCAGGCTGTCCCGCAGTCGGCCCGAATTCCAAAGTCTTAGTCCGGCGTCGGTTGCTGTCGCTTCTTCCCTGACATCAGTGCACCAGGGGTATATAAGAGGCATCTGACGCCATTTTCTTCAGTTTTTCTTGCCCCAGATGTCAGGTGCCCCCAAAAGGTAGGCAAAAGATATATATGTAGCTAGATAAAAATAAAACAATACCTTTAGGCACAAGCAAATACACCACAGAGGTTGTATAGGATAGAGTGGTAAAGATAAGTTCAGCTAGTACAGAGGGGATGGAGGGAGGGTAACCTGGACTGCAGCAGGATATACACTCAAACATCTACATTTATGGTAGGTACAAAACTGTACTATGTTCATCGTGTTACCTTGCTGCAGTCATCACTCTTGGGTTGAATCCCAGAGCTAAGGATGGGAGGTGGAGTCAAACAGGGTTAGAGGTGGCTAGAAGGCCCTGCAAAACTGCAGTGGCGAAGCCAGCTCTAGTCTTAGAGTAAAGTGGTAAGTGATAGTGTTTGGTGAAGGTGTGTACTGAACACCAAGTTGCAGCTTCCAGAATATCCTTGGTTGGCAACCCCCTGAGGAAGGCTGTAGATGTAGCTGCTGCCCTGGTGGAGTGGGGCCTTATAGTAGGAGGAACTGGTTTTCCATGATGGGTGTAGCAAAAACGTATGCAATGCCCTATCCATTTTGAAATGGTCTGTTTTGAGATAGCCTTTCCTTGCGATGCTGTAGCATAGGATACAAAAAGCTGGTCAGATTTTCTGAAAACCTTAGTCTTATCCAAGTAGTAATGTAGTTGCCTGTGAATGTCCAAGGAATGCAGGAGTCTTTCTCCTTTGTTCTGTGGATTAGGGAAGAAGGTGGGTAAATGGATGGTTTGATTTAGAGCCACACTGGATACCACCTTTGGCAGAAAGGAGGGGTTAGTTCGTAGGGAAACTCTGTCTTGATGAAAAATGAGGAAAGGTTCTACTGCCATTAGTGCCTGAAGCTCTGAGACTCTTCTGGCTGAAGTAATTGCTAGCAGCAGGGCAGTCTTCCATGATATAAACTTTAAATCAGCTGAGAAAGCTGGCTTAAAAGGTGGTAGTGTAAGTTTTTCCAGAACAAAGTTGAGGTCCCAAGATGGTGATGGTGCTCTCCTGGGATGCCTAATGTTTTTGGCCCTCTGAGGTATTGCCTTAGAAGTGGATGAGAAAATAAGGGGGGATCCGTGTTGTAGTGAGCTGAAATAGCTGAGGCATGGATTTTAATAGATGAAAAGGAAAGTCCTTTGTGTAAAAGCTCAGTTAAATATTGTAGAATCTGAGGTATGTCTGGTTCAAGGGTATTTTGGTCTTTAGCTTGGTTCCAGGCGCAAAATCTTTTCCATTTGTCTGAGTAGGCTTTCCTGGTGCTGGGCCTCCTGGCCTCCAGAATGACATCCATAACAGCTTGTGAAAGGGGTGCTGGCTGTTTGCTTAGGTGATTTGCCATGCAGCCAAATTTAAGGTTTTGAGCTGGCTGTGTAGAATCTGACTGTTTTGCTGTGTGAGCAGATGAGGAATTTGTGGTAAAATCCATGGTGGGCCGTGGGCCATGTTCCGTAGTAGTGGGTACCAGTGCTGGCGTGGCCAGTCCGGGGCAATGATTATCATTCGTGTTCTCTCCATCCTCACTTTCAGCAGTACCTTTATGAGAAGGGGTAATGGAGGAAAGGCATATACTGTCAGCATTTTCCAACTGAATGAGAGTGCATCCACTTTCCAAGCTTGATGGCGAAATGTCCTTGTGCAAAATTTTGATAGCTGATAGTTTTGGGGGTTGGCAAACAGGTCTATGTCTGGGTGCCCCCATTTTTGAGTTATCATTGCAAAAATTTGTGGATCCAGTTTCCATTCGTGGGGATCCATGATGTTCCTGCTTAGGTCGTCTGCCAATGTGTTTTTTTTTCCTGGCAGGAATTGAGCTTGTAAATTAACTTGGTAAGCCAGTGCTGTGTTCCACAAGGTCATTGCTTGCCTGCATAGAGGGTAGGAGTGTGTACCCCCTTGCTTGTTTATGTACCACATTACTGTGGTGTTGTCTGTCCTTATTATCAGCTGTCCTGGATGTAAAAGGTCCTTGAAGGCTGTCAGAGCATTCTGTACAGCTAGCATTTCTTTTTGATTGATGTGCAGATTTCTTTGCTCTGCAGTCCATATGCCTTGAACGCACTGTCCTGCCATGTGTGCCCCCCAGGCATAGTCCGATGCATATGTTGTCATAGTTTGCCTGGCTGGGGGTAAGGTGAAAGGCTGACCCTTGTTGAGGTGACATGCCTGTGACCACCATAGAAACTCCTGTTGAAGGCAGGGAATGAGAGGTATCATTGTTTCCAAGCTGTGGCTGTGTTGAGTACATACGCTTTTCAGGTACCATTGTAATTTCCTCATATGCAGTTTTGCAAATGGTATAAGTAGTATGCAAGATGCCATGAAGCCCAAGGCCTGCAGAATTGTTCTTGCAGGGAGTTGGGTCTTTGTTGCCATTATTTTGAAGTATTGAGTTAGTTGTAGTTGCTTTTCTGGCTTGAGATAAGCCATCTGGGCCATTGTATTCAAGCTGGCACCCAGGAATGTCATATTTTGTGAGGGTACTAGTTTTGATTTCTTTTCGTTTACCGTGTACCCTAGGCAACTTAGAAGGTGTTTTACAAAAGCCAGATGTTGTAAGAGAATGTCCTTACTTTTTGCTTGGATGAGGCAGCCGTCCAGGTATGGGTATATTTCAATTCCTCTTTGTCTGCAGTATGCAATTACTGGTGCCAGGCATTTTGTGAAGACCCTGGGAGCAGTAGATAAGCCAAAGGGCAGTGCAGAGAATTGGTAATGGGTTGAACCTGCAATGAAACGGAGGTATCTTCTGCAATTTTGTCTGATAGGGACATGCAGGTATGCCTCCTTGAGGTCCAACGTTACTAGCCAAGCTTTCTTGCCCAACATGGGAAAAAGCTGCTGTAGTGTTAGCATCTTGAATTTGGGTACTTGCAAGAAGGTGTTTAGAATTGAAAGGTCCAGTATGGGTCTCCAAGCATTGTCCTTTCTGGGGACTAGAAATAGCCTAGAGTAAAATCCTTGGCCTTGTTCCTGTGTAGGTACCAGTTGAATAGCTCTCATGTCCATGAGAGCTGTAATTTGTTTTTGTGCCTCTGCTCATTGATTTTGTGGCAGGTTTGGCATTCCTTTTATCCTTGGCATGGTGTGGAAATGGAATCTGTATCCTTGTGAGATAATGTCTAGGACCCATTTGTCCTTTGTGAAGATGTGCCAGTTGTCTGCAAAAAGTGCTAATTTTCCACCCAAGGGAGCTGCCAGGAGAGCTTTGCTTGGCAGTTTGAGGTTTAAGTCATCATTGTGTTTGTCTTCTAGTAGCTTGTGATATGTCCTCTCCTCCCTTCTGTGTTGCAGTGGCCCATTGGCTAGGTTTGTAAGGCATTTGTGCTTGACCTCTGCCCCTTGGGCATCTGTATTTACCCCTCTGTGGTCTGTCAGAAGCTGAAAAGGACCAATTCTTTGTTGGCCAATTTCTGCTGAAGCGTGGGGGTTGTACCTGTAAGAAATCTCTGACCATCTGCATAGATTTTGCCTTATCCTCCATTTTCTTTAACACCTCTTCTGCTTTAACCCCAAATAAGACATCCTGCTGTAAGGGTGCATCTAGCAACTTTGCTTTAACATGATCAGGCAGAGTTTGTTCCTTTAACCAAGCATGTCTACGTATAACAGACCCAGTGACAGCTGCTCTACAGGAAGCTTCCAAGGAATCAAATTCACATTGTAAAGTATGTTTGCCCACCTGTTCAGCTGCATGCAACGGATCCTGCATTTCCTTGAATTCAGACTGTTGAGGGTGCTTGCTCATCTTTTGTTTTAATTGAGACATTAGGAATTGCTGGTATTTCAGCATGTGAAATTGACAATTTAGTGCTCTCATAGCTAGAGTAGCTGAGGTGTAAACCTTCTTCCCCCTCATATCTAGTGCTCTGGAGTCCCTTTCAGAGGGTACTGGATTTTTAGCCATAGAAGCCTTAGCCCCTTTGGGACCCTGGGAGATTGTCTCTGGGTCAGCAACAGGGCTTTTGTAAAGGAATTTGTGTGAGTCAGGCACTATAATATCTGTCTGGTTTGACTGGAGCAGGAGGAAGGGAATCTGGATTCAGACTAGATTCTAAGTAAACATCATCCACAATTAAAACTGGAGGGATAGCAAGTGGTCTGTGCTGGGGAAGTAAAATAAACTCTCGGAGCCTTTTCTTTGAGTCGGAGTAGTCCTGACTTTCCCAGTGGAAATGTTCCCTCATGGTATGTAAGGTTTCCCCAAAGGAATAGTCTTCAGGGGGAGAAGCTGAGGGAATGGAATCTTCAGCATCAGAATCTTCACAAGGGGGAAAGGAGTAATCCTGCTCCTCAGAGGAGTCTGAGGAAATAGAAACTTGGTCAGAGGAGGCATAATCCTCCTCTTGTCTAGGCCTTTTGTCTGGGGGGGTTGGGAACCCCTGATCAGAGTAATCAAATCTTCAGCCATCTTAAGCATCTGTTTTTTAGGCATGGGGCCTTGAACTGGAGACTGAAGTACAGGCTTTTTAGGTTTTAGTGGAGTCTTTAGTTTAGCATAAGATTTAATGGTTAGAGCAGTCAGCCTGAAGACACCTTCTGAAAACAAAGGTGTTTCCCCAGCCACGGCTTCTCCTTCTGTAATGTTGTCGGTAGGGCCTGAAGAGTCGACCTGCGTCAGCCTAGTACTCTCAATTTGAGAATCCGAAGCGGTCTGGGGTTCCAGTTCTGCGGTCGTCAGGGGCTGAGTAGGCGCCTCACTGAAAATCAAAGAACCGGCGACCGGCCCAGCCGAGGCCTCGGAGTCTGGCTTGGATCTAGGCTGCCTATCCTTATCCTTGCATTTTTTTATGCACGCCTGTAGTCAGTTGCACCGACGGCATAGTGTAATTAAATTTTCTACTGAAGTAGTGTCATGTGCTGGGCCTAGGCAAGGTATACAATAAGAATGAAAGTCCTTATGAGGTATTTGCTTCCCACAAGAAATACAATTAGTAACTTTTTCTGACATCGGACTGAGGCAAGAAAAGGTTCCCCAACAGGGTACTTAGCTTTTGAAGACTTCGGACTGAAATTCGATTAGAAAATCTCAGGTGTCGGCCGACTGGCACTTGCGAACTGCTTCTGCTTCGGGCACTGTGTGGCAAGAAAGACTGAAGAAAATGGAGTCGGATGCCTCTTATATACCCCTGGCGCACTGACGTCAGGGAAGAAGCGACAGCAACCGACGCCAGACCAAGACTTTGGAATTTGGGCCGACTGCGGGACCATCTGACGGCAGGATAACCCAAGAGTGATGACTGCAGCAGGGTAACACGATGAACATCAAGTGCTGATACATCAAGAAAACAGGAAAGAAAAGTGCATGCTAATGTGATCAGCCACTGTTTTCCCAACTACTTTAGAACTTTTAGTTATGTACTTACCATAATGATAGCTGTATGGGATCCATCTCGCCTACATTCATTACTGACGGGCTCAGAGCCGAGAATCGGCTCCGACTCGGCCGCTATAACTAGCACGAATTCTCTCATTGGCTGGGCCAACCCTGTATCCCAGGATGCACCACGCCCAAACCCCCAGATCTTGTATGCCCCAATATTATCTTGCCACACACACACCACACCACAAGGATATATATATATATATATATATATATATATATATATATATATATATATATATATATATATATATATATATATATATATATATAAGAGGAGAAAAAAAATAATATCCTCAGAGGGATCAGAATACAAGTTTCCTCCAAGTCCAACAGGTAGGGGGAAGGAGGGCGGGTATGTAAGAATGTAGGCGAGATGGATCCCATACATCTATCGTTATGGTAAGTACATAACTAAAAGATGTAATGTGATCCTATCTCACCTACATTCATTACTGACGGGACAGCGTCCCTAGCACCTAAATCCTGGGAGGCTCACTGGAAAACACTCCTGAGCACTGTAGAACCAAAGGAAGCCCGTCCTCTGGAAGCCACGTCCATTTTGTAATGAGAAATAAAGGTATGTGGAGAAGTCCAGGTAGCCGCTGCACATATTTCATCTATGGATAGTCTAGCATGAAAAGCCACTGAAGTTGACATAGCCCTGGTAGAATGCACCTTAACTGGAAAGGGAAGATCCCTACCCGCTAATGCATAAATAAATGATATGCAGTCCCTAATCCACTTAACTATGGTGCCCTTAGTTACAGATCTGCCAATTCTATTGTCCGAAAAGGACACAAACAACTGATCTGATTTCCTCTCCTGTTGTGTCCTATTTAAATAAAACCTCAGTTGTCTATGCACATCCAACTGGTGTAATTTGTATTCCGCTTTGTTGGAAAATTGTGGAAAAAAGATCGGAAGCTCAATAGACTGGTGGAGACAAAAGGCCAAAGAGACCTTAGGGAGAAAGGAGGGATTAAGTCTCATTGATACTCTGTCCTGATGAAAAATCAAATAAGGAGGTTTAACAGAAAGGGCTTGGAGCTCCGATACCCTTCTGGCTGACGTTATGGCTACCAAAAAGGCAGTCTTCCATGACACAAATTTCAATTCGCAAGAGGCTGCTGGCTCAAAGGGAGAAGACGTTAAAGCTCTGAGCACCACATTTAAATCCCATGGCAAAACGGGTTGCAAAACCGGGGGCGAAGCAACCAGGCTCCTTTCAGGAAGGCTTTCCACAGCTTATGACCCATGAGGGAAGGCTCGTGTGCAACATGATAATTAGAGATTGCTGCCAACTGAACCTTTATAGTGGAGGCAGCCGAACCCTGTCTAAACAGTGTTGCTAAGAAATCTAACACTGCCAACATGGGGGCTGTAAGGGGATGAAGATCACATTGCTGAGCCCAAATTGCAAATCTCCTCCATTTACTACAGTATATTTTCCTAGTAGAAGACTTGTGGGAGGAGGACAGAATATGTAATACTTCCGGGGTAAGGATATGCTGTCTGACTAAGGTCGGAAGTGGAGAAGCCAGGCAGCGAGCTTGAGAGTTCGTAGGGATGGATGGAGCTGTCCTGACTGATGAGTCAATAGGTCTGGAGCTGGGTCCAGAAACCAAGGACAATCCACCGCATACTTTCAAAGGAAGGGGAACCAAACGTGACGGGGCCAGTGTGGTGCGATCAAGATCATCTTGCTTCCCAAGCAGGTAGCCTTCTGAATCACTCTTGGTAGAAGAGGGACCGGAGGGAAGGCATAGAGCAGACCGGAGGGCCAATTGTGGACTAGAGCGTCCCTTGGTGACTCCCCCTGTGGAGGGATCAAAGTGAAAAAACTGCTGCACTTTGCATTCAGGGGGCTGGCAAAGAGGTTGCAGCAGGGAAGACCCCACCTGGAGAAGATCTGAGCAGCCACTCGATCACTCAGGGACCACTCGTGAGGCATCAGAATAGCTCTGCTCAGCCTGTCTGCTATCACATTGGACTTCCCCGGAATGTGCGTTGCCACTGGAAAGCACTGGGAAGCGATCACCCAATTCCACACTCTCATGGCCTCCCTGCAAAGGGGATAGGACTTGGTTCCTCCCTGCTTGTTCAGATACCAGACAACGGACATGTTGTCGGAAAGAATCACCATAGTTCCCCTGGGAAGAGAGCTGTGAAGTGCCTGCAACGCTAGAAGCACCGCTCTCATCTCCAGAACACTGATATGCAAGTGAACCTTGTGGTTTTGCCACGTACCTTGAACCATCTCGCCCAGATAATGCCCCCCCCACCCTATCTGGGAGGCATCCGTGGTTACTGTGGCAATAGGGGACGGGTGGGCACAAGGGTCTCCCTTGATTCAGGTTGGACGAGAGAAGCCACCAACGCAGATCCTGCCGGCATCTCTCCGTGATGAGAATCGGATGGGACAAGGGACAATCCTGATATGACCACTGGGCCGCAAGGAGCCACTGAAGTATTCACATGTGTAACCTGGCTAGCGGAACTAGCAGAATGGTAATTGATCCCAACAAGTGAAGAACCATCCTGGCTTGTGCTTTTTCCCGGGGTAGTAAAGCCAGAACTTGGGCCTGTAACACTTTTATTCTCTCTGCCGGAAGAAAAGCTCGCATTTCTACAGAGTCTAACTCTGCGCCAATAAAGGCAACATGCTGTGATAGCAGCAATACAGATTTTGCCCAGTTGAATGAAATCCCTAGTAGATGGCCCAATTTGACGGTAGCTCTCATGGCTTGAATAAGACTACTTACAAAACTAAATATAATGTATTAGACCATGTTAGGTAAAGGCATAATTTACATTTGTATGCCTCTGTATCTTCAGAGATGCTTACCTAAAAATATGGGATACTTTCAGTGGTCATATTTACATTTTACAGTGATACTGTCATAAAGGCTGACTCATTTATTAAAATACATTTAATGACTTTCTTTTATAAAAATAAGGGTACTGGTGGTTGTAATTACCTTACAGAATTCAAAGTGTAAATATTTCATCAGACTTTTATCAGTAGGGAACACAGCAGTTTTGTGGGCTCCATATGATATGTTTAGCTTGGGATACTACCAGACAACATCCACAGTCTGCACAATATGCATATAAAATCAAACTCCAATTTTACAGGATAGCACCACAGCTGACACTATTCAGGCATCAAACTGAAAATTAAAGTTTATTTTGGCATGTTTATCAAGACAAGTGATTACACGAGAAAAACAAGAAGTAAAATATACATATTGGTACTCAAAATATAACAAATCAGGCTTCATTCTGGATGATGCAGTTACAGCAAGACGTTCTCCAGTTTGATTCTAGGCTGGAGTGCCTTCTGTGCGGAGTCTGCATGTTCTCCCTGTGTTCATGTGGGTTTCCTCCAATGTTACAAAGACATGCATCTGGAGCATTTCTCCCCGGGCCTCCACTGAAAATTGGCTTAGTTCCAAGCTGGACTTTCCCAGTAAACAAATGTTAAATAAATAAAAATAAGTTAATTTGTTAAAAAAATAATATGTATATTACTTAATGCAAGCATCTTCCCACCTTGTCTGCTTTTTTCTGTAGCTTCTCCCTCAACTGCAATCCAAATGGGGATAAGCTATCAAAAGGGGTGGTGTTCAAAGATGCCTTGAAGGTACCAACAAAAGAATA
The DNA here is from genome assembly GCF_019279795.1 of Protopterus annectens. Lineage (NCBI taxonomy): Eukaryota > Metazoa > Chordata > Ceratodontiformes > Protopteridae > Protopterus > Protopterus annectens. Next base: position 973,774,092 of record NC_056735.1, on the reverse strand, counting down.
GTTTTAGAGGCAGAAGTGATGATGAATGGCTACTCACGAAACAGCTGCATGTGTTGTTCCATCAACTATATTATGTAACAGTCTCACAAAGAGGTTCAAAAATTAGACAATGTAATAATTCAGGATACTAACTTTCACTGTAGGTTCCCATTGGGTAACTTATTCACTGCCTCGAGGGGTTTCTCAGCCATGTTATGCTAAAAGTGGGTCATGTGCTTCAGGTAGTTAAGAGCCCTTTTAAAGAAAGTACCTTAACTGTGTGCAAACTTTCAAAAGCAGTCAATTACCTGAGACACCTTGTCAGAAGGATGAACCACTGGACTGTATTTCAGTGGCTCTTTCCTCAGGATGATGGTCACTAAAATGGAGTCAGCTAAAAGTGTCTTACTCCAGCATTCTTGACTCTTGGGAGGTTGCAGGATCTTCTCCAATCTTCTTGGAATAGCTACAACTGCATCTGGTTCTTGCCAAATTCTTTGCACAACCACCAAAATCATGTAGTCTGCAAAATGAACCATAGAAGAAGTATGTGGAGCAAAGTGAAATGTCTCATGCAGAATCTGCTCTTTCTGGGAGACCAAATCAGTTGTTAGTGGCCCCTACTGATGCATCAACTTTAAGACCTCCCAAAATTTGGGATTACTATGAAAGTCTTCCATTCTATATTGGTATCTAGACTTAAGGAGACTATAAGGGAGTCCAGATGGTTCATCTGCACTACTATCTCTTCTTGGAAAACCTAGGAAAGCCTCATCCATGCATGAAGAAGAATCTGCTGTGGACATTGCAGTCCCACTCTTGTGGAGGCACCACTAAATATCAAGGATTCAACAGTGCGATACAAACAACAGTGGCTCCTGTACCTGATGCTGTGTGACTACATAGGACTCATTTAGGCCAGTATTAAAAAAAGAGCCTCCATCCCTCCCGTGAGGTAACTGCAAGGGCCACCGACAAGCCCTCCAGGTTACGTTCAGCAAGATGACCTTGATCCCTCTGCTGAGAGACAGACCAGGCAACCTACTGAAACACAGGATCACATTCATCACCTTGTGCAAGCTAAGGTGTTTGCTGCTACTTTTCTGTCTTGACCACAGATGGAACTGCAGATGTGAAAAAAAAAGCAGAAAAAAGAACACCTTTATACACATGTATGTTACAAACAGAACTGCAATTGCACATTGCAGTAATACAAGCAGTGTCTATACTCTGCTGCCAGAAAAGGTGCTCAATCCTCCTAAAGCAGGCTTCCCTGCTCAATTCATGCTCCTTAATCACTGTAAATGAAGGCAAGAAGAGTGGTACTACAATGAGCCTATGAAAAAAGAAGGAAACAAACACATAACAAGGCAAATAAATAAACAAATAAACAAAATATAGTGCTTACAGTACACAGTTGGCACACTCTGCTTAACCTCTGCCTCCCACTGGCAGAAAGGTTAGGATGGTGCTGACACAGGCCATTATATCTGTGGCTTTATTGTTTATTAAAATGGGTGATGCCAGTGGCATCACTCACCATATTCCAAGTTGGTATCAGGCATTCATTTTACATAATGGCTCATCATAATTGCCCAGCAGATGTCCCTCAAAGTCTCTGTAAGGACAATCCTTGCCTCTTTCTCTCTCACATTAGGCAGGAATCACACTGAACCTAATACCTACAGAGGCTGTGTCCACTCAACAGGCCCATGCAAGGATGAAGATAAGGTAACACAGCACAAAGGCATAACACTTACATGTTCAACTGTGGGTGGTGTGTGGATATTGTAATATGGAACACAGAACAAGGGCACAATGACAGTTAAAAACACCTAGCTGTGGAGGAATGGGGGAGGGAAACTGTGATAGGGAACACAGTAAACGGGAGAGTTTCATGTCCTATTATAAATGGCACACAATGTGGCCTATTTGTACCAAAGGCAGAACTTTGCATACAGGATACAATGATTCGTGCACATTTGTGACGGCATGGCTATGCATATGAAGGGTGAGGAAAGGTACAGCATGAATCCAGTAGCACAGACCTTCATCAATGTAATAAAGAACTGTGACCATTGACAACACACCTGTTGCTGTAGTTACGCAGAGTGGAATGGTAACTGCATGACACTGGATAGATATATTAGCATCAAATGGGGGACGAACAATGCACATGCATATGGGTCAGCCAAGGATAGGCTTGCATAGGCCCTAGGGCCGATAGCCTAGTACCAACCTATGAACCTATGATATCCAGAGAATTGTTATGGCTAGGCTTGCATAGGCCCTAGGGCCAACAGCCTAGTACCAACCTATGAACCTATAATATCCAGGGAATTGTTATGGCTAGGCTTGCATAGGCCCTAGGCCCGATAGCCTAGTACCAACCAACCTATGCTATGCATGCGTGCGTGCACATACACACCCACACACCAAAATATGCAACACCAGGCATGCACATTTTGTCATGGCCCATGAGATAGGCAATGGTTGTACAAGTTCACTGCCTAGGAGACTGAGGTGATAAAAGCCCTATGCACCCACGGTGTTTACATTCAGGACAAAGGAAAAACAGACAAGGTCAGGTCTGTCAGGGAATGGTCCAAGACATTGATGTTGTGGGTGGCCTCAAAAGGACAACTGTAAAGGCATGGTGAGGGGTAGCCAAAATGCGACCGCACAGGTTATTTCCAGGGACTTGTCCACCACGAAGGGAACAACCCACATTGAAGCAACTCACAAATGTGAAAGAAGTGCTGACATCCTCAGTGGGGAGGGACCGGTTGTTAGAGCTGGGTTGGGGACAATCACCTGAGTGTCTGTAGAGAATGCACCAGGTCAGTAATTTCAAGTACATTTCCATGTTGTACAGTGACCTGCATGTGTGGGGGCCACATTCAGTAAGACAATTCTGCATATCTCTTCTCCAGGCATGTCCACGATGTGACTACAACACCTTGCATCACAAGGTATGTATGCACAGATTCACTTTAGAAGATCGAAAGCCCATAACACTGAAATTTAAAACATTGAGACCAAAATCTTGAAAATTCAAAACAATGAATCCCATAACACTGAAAAAACATAGGAAACCAACATTTAATGTATGCCAGCAAAACTATATACGGAAACAAATAAAAACAAACCATATTACACTTCTGAGAGACTGCGCTTCTGAGAGACTGCGCCTCCCACACCCATGCTACTTAAATATATCAACTCTGAGATCAGTCTACACAGAACAAAACAGCAAACATACAATCCCGCACTTCGTGACTGCCTGTTTAAATTGTAAAAAACTATCCTCAAGCTTCTCTTAGAAACACTACTTCACTGTTAAAACATTACACATTACTATAGATCTCTCCGATACTTACCGGAGTTTCATAGATAACCTAAGTCATGTTACCTTCTTATTTGCTACACTACAGCATAACACATCTTAGTGTAGTGTAGTGCGATCTCGGAGTAGATACATTTAAGTAGCAGGGGGTGGGGGGTGCAGGGCAGCTTGCCCCCCTGCTTATATTTGAAGAAGTGTAATATGGTTTGTTTTTTATTTGTTTCTGTATGTAGTTGTGCTGGAATATAGTGCATGTTGTTTTCCTATGTTATGGGATTCAATGTTTTGAGTTTTCAGTATTTTGAATTTTCAAGATTTTGGTCTCAATGTTTTGAATTTCAGTGTTATAGGCTTTCGATCTTCTAAAGTGAATCCGTATGCACATGCATGGTATTCACAGACTGTATCATGTGTATTTATTTTAACATTTGTTTATTGGGAAAGTCCGACTTGGAACAAGCCAATTTTCAGTGGAGGCCCAGGGAGAAATGCTCCAGACACGTCTTTGTAACGTGGGAGGAAACCGTAACAACTGGAGGAAACCCAGACGTATGTGGGGAGAGGGGGGGCATGAAGACTCTGCACAGAAGAAACTCCAGCCGTGAATCAAACCGGAGAACCTCTTGCTGTGAGGTGACAACTCAAACTGCTGCACCAGTGTACCGTACATATATGTGCCATGTGGTGGCATGGCCCAAGACATATGCTTCACCACTTTTGTATTTATGCTTCCACAGGTCTGTCTGTTAGCAGATCATTTGTTACTGATGATAATGATAACATCCACATGCCATGTTCATGTGACACAGTAACACTAGCAACAATGTTAAAATTCAAGGTGCTCGAATTACTCTCTATTATATGATGTGATGGTAGAGGAGCAGGCTGGACTTCCGGCCTCACTAGTGTTTAATGCTGGACATCCTGTAACTGCAAATCCCACCCAAGCTACACACCACAAACACATCTGTCAGCTGCACTGCCTATCACTCACACACACACACACACACACACACACACACACACACACACACACACACACACACACACACACACATTGTAGGGGAGAATGGGATCATCACCACTATGAAGTCTTTCTCTGACCTAAATGCAACATTTGGTATAAATCAGCTGATGTGCAGGTCAGTGATCCTGGCCCAAAAGGCTGCTATACACAATCCATGGTAGAGATGGTGAGAGAAGTGTGGGGTCAACATGACAATGTGTTCCACCTACATAGCTTGTAGGATAACCTACAGTGCTTATACAGTGACTTGGCATAGAGGAACATGGAGCAGACCCTGCAGTTCATATCCTTGGTGGTCCACACAAAATCCATGGGTACATCCATGGGGCAAATGGTAACCACCCTCTATTGCCTTTGGAGGCAATGCTGATCATGGCCTTGGGATGATCCAGAGACAAGGTTGATGGTCACAGGCCAACCATACAGCGATTATATACACCATTCCAGAAACCACATAATCTCCTCTGGTTACAGCGACAAACACGTGTCTGTGCCTGGGCTCATGATTGTAGCCAGTGACACTTCTTAGGGTCTTTACCTGGGATGCCCACCAGCCCACTGTTCCTGGTCATGTAGTTCTACACTGTCTCTATCATCAGCTAATTGACAGTGTGCCACTTCACTCTGTGGTCACTGCCCAGATTATAGATACCATACTCCTATTAAGTTACCAACATGGGACACCACATTGGGGTTCCCATACGTTCTCCCAAAGTGCTGTACTGATCCTACTGTGGACTGCATCAAGACTCAAAACAGCAAGTCAACACAGTACTCATGGCCAATGCTCCTGACATGGCAGCTTGACCCCTACACTGAAGGATGTGATACCTCACTCTCCTCAACCTATCACCAAGCCTGAGTAGCTACCACATCCACCTCCCCTGACCCTTGACCATATGATATAATTGCCATCATATATTATTGTGCCCCATCCCACTTGTGAACTGGGCCCTGCTCATCCTCTAACCTGTGTGGGTAAAGTAATGTCTGACATATAACATGGCCAGTCATGTGTTGCACTGCAAAGCCTATGTGTCATAATGTGACTTTTTAGGTTGAACTATGCTAAGAATTTGTGACTTGGGAACAATACACTGCAAACTATTACTTAATGTAACTTTTTAAGTTGAAGTATACTACCTTAGCAGAAGGAATTCCATTTATGCTGAGGGAGAAAAGGCATATACTGCTTAGTGCAATTATGCTGAGGGATAGTCTTCAAGCTACAACCAGGGTAACCTATTGTCATGCAAGAGCATGCCTGATTTACTTAAAAGGAACAACCTGTCTACTAGAAAATACATTAGCTTTGGTCACCTTTATTGGATATCACTTTCAAATGTGTCAGAATTTACTATGTACACACTGACAGGGTCTGGCACATAAATGGACACACACAGCTCAACGAATCAGAGACAAATCCAGAAATAATCAGGGACAACTGGGGACACTTTTGAAATATTAGCATTAGTAACCTGATGCATTGACAAAATAAGACAAATATGAACATACATTTTACAAAGCAAAAATCCTTTCATAATTCTAATTATTGTCATTATTTAAGTGTGATGCAACACATTTTCTCCAAAAGTTACTAGTTTTAGGAGGGATTAAGAGAGAAAGAGCTAAAATCTGAATAAAAATCGTGGACAATTAAGAGGTATAAACACACACAATATGATATCCGTTTCTCCTTGTTCTACATAAGCAAGAGTATGCTGCACTTTATGAGGAGGTAGTAAATACTGGATTATTAATAAAATAAATGATGTCTTACCATAATGTTCCATCTGTGTTGTTGATCTTCACTTATCCTTGACTGTGGGTTCAGTTCTCTATCTCAGAAAAGACTCGGTCATTATTCCAGCTCGCGCCCTCCAAAAACTCTAAAGTGCAGCCCTACCCATAACACTTCTCTCTAGATTACCTCAGCTTGAATTTGCATAAAATAGTGACAGACCAGAAGGAATAGATTAGAGACCATATATGAACTTATAAGGGAATAATGTAGCATATAGGGATTGATCTGCTCTACCAAGAAGCCCGAAAAAGGTAGTGGAAGGAGGGTAGAGATGGCAAGGATAAGTGAAGATCAGCAACACAGATGGAACATTATGGTTAGACATGACTTCTTAATCTGATGTCGTCAATCTTCACTTATTCCTTGACTGTGGTAAAGTCCCCAGCTACCAAATCTTGGGAGGTCTCAAGGAAGAATAATCCTGAGCACCATCAATCCAAAGGATGCTCGCCTCCTAGAGACCAGATCCAACCTGTAATGAGTAATAAAGGTATGCGAGATGCTCAAGGAGCCGCTGCGCATATGTCATCTCTAGATGCTCTGGCATGGAAGACTGCTGAAGTGGCTACTGCCCTCGTAGAATGCGCTTTGACAGGTCCTGGTGGCCATACATTCCTTCTGTTGTAAGTAAAGGTTATGGAGTCCTTGAGCCATTTAGCCAGAGTAACATTAGAGTCTGATTTGCCCATAGCAGCGGACGAAAATGAGACAAACAGCTGATCAGATGTTCTGAATTCCTTTGTTCTGTGAAGGTAAAACATAATTATCTTTGAATGTCTAGCAAGTAGAGGCTATATTCACCTTTGTTTGAAAATTTGTGAAAAAATACTGGAAGCTGTATAGCCTGATTGACATTAGTGTCAGATACTACTTTTGTTAAAAAGGAAGGATGTGGTTGCAAAGACACCCTGTCCTTGTGAAAGATTAGGTAAGGAGGCTTGCAAGATAAGGCTTGTAACTCAGATATTCTTCTTGCCAAAGTAACAGCAATCAAATAAGAAGTTATGTACTCACCATAACGTTCCATCTGAGTAGATTAACTTCATTTGTCAGCAACCTGTGGGTATCGGATCCGATTTCGGATTTGAGCCGGCAGTTTTCAACAGCTTAGATCCGAGCTCCTAGCTCCTCCCTCTACCCATAACCCCCTGCCAACCCTGACTGACCTTAGATCAAGTTTGGCCCCAAGTAGCAGCTGCTACAGATATACTAAATTCCATGATCATCTCTGAAAACAATCAAGGTGAATACATGACGGTCAGGGGAAGGAGGGGGGGATGGCTGCTGACAAATGAAGTTAATCTACTCAGATGGAACGTTATGGTGAGTACATAACTTCTTAATCTGAAGTAGCTAACTTCATTTGTGCAGCAACCTGTGGGACAGAGTCCCCAGCTACCTGAATCTTGGGCGGCCATCATGGAAGGATGTTCCAGAGCACTGCAGAGCCAAAGGATGCTCTCCCTCTGGAGATAATATCCAGCTTATAATGGTTAAAGGTATGAGACGAGGCCCAAGTGGCAGCCGAACAAATATCATCTAAGGATACCCTGGATCTAAAAGCAGCAGAAGTAGACATGGATCAGGTAGAGTGGGCACGGACTCCCTGAGGTGCTGGCCTACCAGAACTTTCATAAGCCAACAGAATACATTGTGAGATCCATCGACGAGACAACGTAACTTTCGATACTGATTTACCTAAATTTGTTTTGGCAAAGGAGACGAATAACTGGTCGAATTGCCTATGACCAGAAGTTCTGTGAATATAGAATCGAAGTTGTCTATGCACATCCAAAGAGTGTAGTTTGTATTCTCCTTTGTTTTGATAGTTGGGGAAGAAGACTGGCAGATTAATGGACTGGTTGATATTCGATTCAGAAGCAACCTTAGGGAGAAATGAGGGATTGGTCCTGAGGTAAACTCTATCCTTGTGAAAAGTTAGATACGGGGGTTTTATACAAAGGGCTTGGATTTCGGAAACTCTTCTAGCTGAGGTGATGGCGACGAGAAAGGCCATCTTCCAAGATAAATACTTAAGATCTACTGAGGCTGCAGGCTCGAAAGGGGGAGTTGTCAAAGCCTGAAGCACTAGCGTTAAATCCCACGGAGGAACCACTTCCTTAACCGGAGGTCTGAGTAGGAAGGTGCCCTTCAGGAAGGTCTTGCATAGCTTAGAAGTGATCAATGGATGCAAATCCTGTCCGACATGGTAGTGGGAGATAGCTGCAAGTTGAACCTTGACAGTGGAACAGCTAGCTCTGTGGTGAAATAATCCTGATAAAAAGTCCAACACAGCAGGTAAAGGAGCCATGAAGGGATCTAAGTTTTGACGTTCTGCCCAAACAGAGAAACTTCTCCATTTGCTACTGTAAATCTTCCTAGTAGAGGGCTTGTGGGCCACTACTAGAATAGCTTTGACTGGGGAAGAGATGCCGGGAGTCCTGGCTAGGAGTGGAACTGGAGCAGCCAAGCTGTTAGCTTGAGGCTGTCCAGGTTCGGGGTTGGGAGACCCAGAGGGTGGGAAATCAGGTCCGGAAGGGGATCTAGAATCCAAGGAGGATTCACTAGATGAGACCAAAGGTAAGGAAACCAGGTTTGACGAGGCCAGAATGGGGCAATGAGGATAATCCTGCTCCCCAACCGACTGGCTTTCTGCAGAACCTTTAGCATCAGGGGAAGAGGTGGATAAGCATAAAGCAGACCGGGAGGCCAAACATGCACCAGAGCGTCTCTCGAGTTTTCCCCGGCTTGGGGAATTAAAGCGAAATAGCTGTTGCATTTGGTGTTTGAGGGAGATGCGAAAAGATCGCAACAAGGCTGCCCCCACTTGGCAAATATCTGATTCGCTACATGCGGATTGAGAGACCACTCATAAGGGGAAAGGATGGTGTGACTGAGCTTGACTGCCAGGATGTTGGACCGTCCTGGAATGTGCGTTGCGATGAGAAACCGGTTGGTGGAGATCGCCCACTCCCACACTCTCATGGCCTCTCGACAAAGTGGGTAAGACCTGGTTCCCCCCTGCTTGTTGATGTACCAGACCACCGACATGTTGTCCGTCTGTATCGCAATAGTCCCTACAGGAAGAAGGTCCTGAAGTGCTTGCAATGCTAACAGCACCGCCCTCATCTCTAAGACATTGATATGCAAAGAGGTCTCCGCATCATTCCGCGTGCCTTGGACAGTCCTGCCCGTAGAGTGCACCCCCACCCGAGGCGAGAGGTGTCCGTGGTCACCATGGCCGTGGGAGGGGCTATAGAGAAGGGGCATCCTGTGTGGAGATCCAGAGACTGCAGCCACCACACGAGAGCCTTCTTGTAAGCCCTGCTGAGGGGAATTGGATGACTCAGGGGGAAGTGAAGAGAAGACCACTGGACTTGGAGTGTCCATTTTAAGACCCTCATGTTCAGGCGTGCCATCGGTAACAAATTGATTGCCGCTGCCATGGAGCCTAGGCCCTCAGGACCAATTCCGCTGGAGGGGATGGAGATAGAAGGATGGCCCGCACATGAAATCTCAGGGTCCGAAGTCGCTCCGGGGTTAAGAAGGCTACAAGATTGATTGTGTTTAATCTGGCCCCGATGAAATCTATGACCCGAGTCGGGACGACAGCAGATTTGTCCATATTTATTGTGATCCCTAGCCAGGGAGCAAGGCGAAGGAAGTAATCCCTGGCTGTGCAAAGTAGATGCCTTGTCGAGGCGGTGAGGAGTCAGTCGTCCAGGTAAGGGAAAACCTGAATTCCCTGGAGCCTCAGGTGGGCTGCTATCACTGCTAACACTTTGGTAAGCACCCTGGGGGCTGAGGTGAGACCAAAGGGAAGAGCCCTGAATTGGTAATGACTGGCCCCCAGCCGGAAGCGGAGAAACCTCCTGGATCATCTGTCCATTAGAATGTGATAGTACGCATCCTTGAGGTCTATGGAGCACATCCAATCGTTCTCCCGTAATAGGGGGAGAATAGACTGAAGAGTGACCATCCGGAACTTTTCTTTGGTTACTGAAAGGTTCAAAAGGGAAAGATCGAGGATTGGCCTTAAGTCCCCCGTCGTGGGAGAGTAGCCGCATAGAGGTATTAGAAATGGACCTAAGAGTGGCCATACGGGTGGATTACAGTTGCTTGTCCTCCGCCGACATGGACTCTGGGGGTGACACAGCGTATTCTTTAATCAGATCCCGCTGCAGCTGAATAACATGTGCCATATACTTCAGTGACCTCACCGAGAAGGATGCTGAACTAAACACCCGCTTCCCTAAGTGGTCCATCGCTCGGGACTCCTTGCCCGGGGGATGGACCGAGGGGCTCTCTTGAGCTAATTCCCTCTTAGTGGCAGCCGCCATCAACATGGCATCTACGGGGGGACCCTTGCTCCAATGGGGCCTATCGGTAGGAGGACTGAGGATCCTGTCAGGGCGCTTCGGGACTGGCTCCACAGTGTCCGGCTCCTTCCACGCCCTGGTGGTAATCAGGTCCACCAGGGGGTCAGCCGGAGGGGACACCCAAGAGGTAGAAGGGCCTGCTTCAAATGCCTCCAGGAACACGGATTCATCCGAGGTCGGCTTTGGGGCAGACTGCCCCCCCCCCCCGATCCTGAGCATTTCCATGATGTCTCCAAAGGAGACATCCTCGGGGGGGTGACCTTGGGGAGCCTTCCCCTTCCTCCAAATCCATGTCTTCAGTCAAGGACTCGGGGGAGTCCAAGTGCCTCCTCTTGCATTTCCGCTTGTGGGGTAACTACTCGGGGGGAGGGGTCCGAGGAGGCCTCACCAGCAACATCCTGTTCCATTGGAACGACCTGGGACATTGAAGCAGGCTGTCCCAGGGGCCGGGTGAAGGAAGCCAGACCCAACAGAGAAGGAGTGCGGGGTGAAGCTGTGGCAAGGACCGGGGGCCTGGACTCAGTCAACAGAGCCCTCTCCACCACGTCGAACGCCGAGGGAGAGCCACTCTCTCTGGGATCCGAGAGCAGGCCCTCACTCGGATCCGACGGGCGGATCGGGGCCGGCGCCGAAGCCATCGGTATCCGATGGCCCAGTATGCTCTGACCTAGACGGTGCCGAAGGCATACTGAAACCCTTGGATCCGAAGCTCAGCCCTCGGCTCCGAGAGCTCAGATCCGACAAAAACGGACCCGACAGGCTCGAGGGAAGAGTCGGCGCCGAAGTACCCGAGACTGTCGGCACCGACTCACCCACGGTTCCAAGGCTGCCTGGCTCCGAAGGCTCCGAACCCGGGAAGCGGGATGGAGAAGGAGCTATCGGGGCAAAGAAAGGGGTCGAGCTCCCCCCCCAGAGGGGGGGGCAGGAGCACTCCCATCTGCAGTTGGGCCTGGAGGAATCTTCGCATCATCCGGTCCAAGTCTGCGTCCGAAAGGCTATGTGTGGATCTCACCGAGGCGGGACGGGAGTGCCGCCTCGATGACCTCGAGGGAGATCAGGTCTCCTCCTCCTCAGGACCCGGTGAAAAACAAGGGGACCGGATCCGAGAAGGAGGCGACCGGGAAGCCCTAGAGGGAGAAGACCGCTAAGCCAGGGGAGCCGAAGCAGAAGCCTCGGCCCTCCACTTGTGGTGCTTCTCCCTCTTCTTGTCTTTCTTGGCCTCCCTCTCCTCCGGGCCTACAGCAGGAGGTTGAGTCCCGGCCGGGGGAGAGAGGCAGGAGTGGCCGCCGCCGAAGCCAAGGTGGTAGCCACAGTAGGACCGGGGGCCAAAGCCGAATCCGGGGGCAAAAGACCCGCCAGGATCAGCTTGGATCTCCGGTCCTTAAGTGCCCTGGGGTTGAACACCACACAGATGGAACACCCTGAGGAAAGTTGTCTAATCCCAAGGCACAGAACACACTGAGTGTGGCCATCAGCCAGTGAAAGCTTATTGCCACACTCGGTGCACTTCGAGAAAATAGGTTTTGGGGCCTCAGACATTTTAAAGAAAACACAAGTGCTAGGCCCCAACACACAACACATAGACCCTAATGACCAGCGAGGGAGAGGAAGGGAAAAAAACTTTAAAATTAGAGAGGATTTTAACTAAGGAGAAAGGGAAGGACCTAACACACCACGATCACACCATAGGTATAAAAAAAGAAGATAAGACTGTCTAAATTTACTCTCACGAGAATCTCAAAGATGGAGCTCGAAAATCCAGTTGCTGACACTAGCACGGCAAACTAGATCTAAGGTCAGTCAGGGTTGGCAGGGGGTTATGGGTAGAGGGAGGAGCTAGGAGCTTGGATCTAAGCTGTTGAAAACTGCCGGCTCGGGTCCGAAATCGGATCCGATACCCATAGGTTGCTGCACAAATTAAGTTAGCTACTTCTGATAATAAAGTTTTCCAGGAAAAATACTTTAAATCACAGTTTACAGATGGTTCAAATGGGGGCATAATAAGAGATCGTAGCACCAGATTCAAGTCCCGAGAAGTAGACGGATCCTTGCATGGAGGTCTTAGCAATAAGGCACCCTTCAAAAAGGCTTTGCAGAGTATGTGTGACATTAGCGGTGTGTCGTTTAGACCATTACGAAAATTTGAAATTGCAGCTAGATATAGCCGTACAATTGAGGAGGATGCTCCAGCATTGAAAAGCGATGCTAAAAATTCTAAGATCTTAAGTACAGTTTTCTACCTACCATAAATGTAGATCTTCGAGTGTTCACACTGCTGCAGTCATTACACTTGGGTTATCCTGCCATCAGGCGGTCCCGCAGTTGGCCTGAGTTCCAAAGTCTTGGTCCGGCGTCAGTTGCTGTCACTTCTTCCCTGACGTCAGTGCGTCAGGGGTATATAAGATGCATCCAACGTCATTTTCTTCAGTTTTTCTTGCCCCAGATGTCAGGTGCCCCCAAGTAGGTAGGCAATACATATACCTAATCAAAAATATACAATAAAAACAATACCTTCAGTTACCAGCAAATACACCCCAAAGGTTGTATAGAATAGAAAGGTATAGATAAGTCCAGCTAGTTCAGAGGGGATGGAGGGAGGGTAACCTGGACTGCAGCAGTGTGAACACTCTAACATCTACATTTATGGTAGGTACAAAACTGTACTATGTTCATCGTGTTACACTGCTGCAGTCATTACACTTGGGTAGAATCCCAAAGCTGAGGTTGGGTGGTTGGTCTATAAAGAGTTAGGATTGGCTATGAGGCCCTGCAGAACTGCAGTGGCAAATCCTGCTCTGGATTTAGAGTAAAGAGGCAGGTGGTAATGCTTGGTAAAGGTGTGCACTGAACTCCAAGTTGCAGCCTCCAAAATTTCCTTGGTAGGTACTCCTCTGAGAAAGGCTGTTGAAGTGGCTGTTGCCCTGGTGGAATGTGGCCTAATGTTATTTGGGACTGATTTTCCATGTTGTGTGTAGCAGTACTGAATACAGTGTCCTTTCCATTTGGCTATAGTCTGCTTTAAGATAGCCTTGCCCTGTGATCCTGCAGCATATGCTACAAACAGTTGCTCAGTTTTCCTGAAAGCCTTTGTTTTGTCCAAGTAGAAGCGTAGCTGCCTGTGTATGTCCAAAGAATGCAGAAGTTTCTCCCCTTTATTCTGGGGGTTTGGATAAAAAGTTGGCAAATGGATGGTTTGGTTAAGAGCCACACTAGATACTACCTTTGGCATAAAGGTAGGGTTTGTCCTTAAAGATACCCTGTCCTGATGAAAAATTATAAAAGGTTCCACTGCCATTAATGTCTGTAGCTCTGAGACTCTTCGTGCTGAAGTTACTGCCAGGAGCAGAGCTGTTTTCCATGATAAAAATTTTAGATTGGCTGTATTGGCTGGATCAGAAGGTGGTAGGGTCAGTTTTTCCAAAATGAAATTGAGGTCCCAAGTTGGTGTTGGTGCTCTCTGGGGCGGTCTTATGTTTTCAGCCCCTCTGAGGTACTGCTTTAGCAAGGGATGAGAGAATAAAGGAGGATCCGTGTTGTAATGTGCTGAAATGGCAGAGGCGTGGATCTTAATTGATGAGAAGGATAGGCCTCTGTCCAGCATCTCAGTTAAGTATTGTAAAATCTGAGGAATGTTTGGAACAAGAGGGTCAAGGCTTTGAGCCTGGTTCCAGGCGCAGAATCTCTTCCTTTTATCTGAGTAAGCTTTCCTGGTGCTAGGCCTCCTGGCCTCCAAAATGACATCCATAACAGCTTTAGAGAGGTGTTGCCTGTTTGACTAATGTATCTGCCATGCAGCCAGGTTTAGGGTTTTGAGCTGACCATGCAGGATCTGATTGTTTTGTTGAGTCAGAAGGTGTGGAATTTGAGGCAAAATCCATGGTGGGCCTTGAGCCAAGTTCCTTAAAATAGGGTACCAGTGCTGGCTTGGCCAGTCTGGAGCAATCAGGATCATCTGTGGTTTTTCTTGTCTGGCTTTTAGGAGTACCTTTGAAAGGAGAGGCAGTGGCGGGAAGGCATAAACTTTTAGGTTTTTCCAGCTGAACAGAAGAGCATCCACTTTCCATGCTTGTTTGTGATAAGACCTTGTGCAGAATTTTTGTAGTTGGCAATTCAGTGGGGAGGCAAAAAGATCTATGTCTGGGCATCCCCACTTTTGCATTACCATGTTGAAGATTTGTGGATTCAATTTCCATTCGTGAGGGTCCATGATGTTTCTGCTTAGATCGTCTGCCAGAGTATTTTTCTTTCCTGGCAGGAACTGTGCTTGCAGGTGGAATTGAAACGTTGGAGCTGTGTTTCACAAGGTCATGGCTTGCCTGCATAGGTGATAAGAATGAGTGTCCCCTTGCTTGTTTATGTATCATATTACTGTGGTGTTGTCTGTCTTTAGTAGTAATTGTCCTGGATGTAGAAGGTCCTTGAAAGCTGTTAGGGCATTTTGAACAGCCAACATCTCTTTTTGATTGATGTGAAGATGCATCTGGTCTGTGGTCCACTTGCCCTGAATGTATTTTCCTGCCATGTGTGCTCCCCAGGTGTAATCCAAAGCATCTGTTGTTAGAGTTTGCCTGGCTGTTGGTTGGGTAAAAGGCTGACCCTTGTTTAGGTGACATGCCTGTGTCCACCGTCGAAACTCCTGTTGTAGGCATAGAATCATTGGTATTACTGCTTCTAAACTGTGAGAGTGTTGAGTCCAAACACTTTTCAGGTACCATTGTAATTTCCTCATATGCAGTCTGGCATATGGTATTAGTAGTATGCAGGATGCCATGAATCCCAGGACCTGCAGAATTTTTCTTGCAGGGAGATGGGACTTTCTTGCCAGCAATTGAAATTATTGAGTTAGTTGAACTTGTTTGTCTGGCGTGAGGTAAGCCATCTGGGCCATTGTATTTAAGCTGGCACCCAGGAATATAATCTATTGCGAGGGCACTAGTTTTGACTTCTTTTCGTTTACTGTGTACCCTAGAGAAATTAGCAACCTTTTTACAAATGCCAGATGCTGTAGAAGAATGTCCTTTGTCTCTGCTTGAATGAGGCAGTCGTCCAGGTATGGATATATTTGAATTCCTTTTTGTCTTCAAAATGCAATTACTGGTGCCAGGCACTTTGTGAAGACCCTGGGCGCAGTAGATAAGCCAAAGGGCAGTGCAGAGAATTGGTAGTGCATTGTACCAGCTTTGAATCTGAGGTATCTTCTGCAATTTTGTCTGATAGGGACATGCAGGTGTGCCTCTTTGAGGTCCAGAGTAACAAGCCAAGTCTTCCTGCCCAGCATGGGTAGAAGCTGCTGTAATGTCAACATTTTGAATTTCGGAATATCCAGGTAAGTATTCAGAATTGAAAGGTCTAGTATGGGCCTCCAGGACTTGTCCTTTCTGGGGACCAGGAAGAGTCTTGAGTAAAATCCTTGTCCTTGTTCCTGTTGTGGTACTTTTTGAATAGCTCTCATGTCCATGAGGGCTGAAATTTGTTTTTGTGCCTCTGCCCATTGATTTTGTGGCAGGTCGGGCATTCCTCTTAGCCTTGGTAAAGTATGAAAGTGGAATCTGTAACCTTGAGACACAATATTCAGGACCCATTTGTCCTGGGTGATTGTTTGCCAGTTTTGAGAAAAAAGTGCTAGTTTTCCCCCTAAGGGGGCTTCCAAAAGGGACGTGCTTGGCATACAGAGGGGAAAGTCATTGCGACTGTTTCCTGTAAGGTTGCGACTTGTCCTCACCACCTTTTGGGGTTGAGGTGCCCCACTGTCGTTGCCTGTTTGAGCCTTGGGGTTGAGATCTGCCTCTTGGGCGTCTGTATCTGCCTTTCTGTGGCCTGTCTGACACTGGAAAGGACCAATTCTTTGTTGGCCAATTTCTGCTAAACCGAGGTGGCTGTACCTGTAAGAAATCCTTGACTGTTTGCACAGTTTTAGCTTTATCCTCCATTTTCTTTAACACCTCTTCTTCCTTAACACCAAACAAAGTATCATGCTGTAAAGGAGCATCCAATAATTTTGCCTTAACATGATCAGGTAAACTTTGTTCTTTTAACCAAGCATGTCTTCGAATCACAGAACCTCTAACTGCAGCTCTACAAGAGGCCTCTAAAGAATCAAAACCACATTGCAGAGTATGTTTTCCCACCTGTTCAACTGCATGCAGTAAATCCTGCATTTCTTTACAATCAGGAGCTTCTGAGCTTGCAAGCATTTTCTGTTTTAACTGAGCCATTAAATATTGTTGGTACTTAAAGGGAGAGTGTCAAAGATGCACCTTTCACAACATTTCCTTTTTTTCCCCCCACCAATGCATACTTTAAGTACTATAAAGTGCATCAGTGTCACTCTTTCTGCACCTTTCCCCTTAGTTTTTTAACAATTTGGCTGTTTTTACTTCAGGAGCATCCCGCTCTCAGTCTGGCTTGGATAGTACCATCCACAGTGTGACGTCAGCATACAACCCCTTCCTACCTTCAGCTCTTTTAATTAAACCCTATCCTGACCTTTCCCAGGATTATTTTCCTTCCCTTGGGCCA